>NC_041394.2:86941942-87231942 GCF_900747795.2 Erpetoichthys calabaricus
TCTTGAAAGTATAGCAGGTGTGGTAGGATTTAGTGCGGATTGGTCTCAATTATTTTTAACACAGATTTCTTCCAAAACTGATGGCCAGAAAATCTTGCCGACTATGCCATTGTACCCAATAGGATTGCCAATGAGCCCCAAACCATTCAACACACCAACACCAATATAAGTTTAAGTTGAAATAATGATTGATTTTAACAAACCTCTGTACAATGACTAAACAAACACAGTTCCTCTTTCTTTCTTTCTTCTCCTTCAGACAAGTGTTGTCCACTGCCTCACATCTCTGGCTCACCTGAATGAGGTTGAGTGGCTTTTTTAAGCAAGACCATGGAGCACCATTGCTATCACGACACTACCGGCTGAAGGTACAACATACTTCCAGGTCAGTTGGCGGTCCCCTGAATTCCCAGCCCGATCTGCAGAAATCCATGTAGGCATCATAGTGCAGGAGGACTGCTACCTGTTTTTGTTGCGGGAGCAAATAGTTCGTGAAATTAGTCTCTTCCATCCTTCCAATAAACTGGTCTCCCTTACCCGGTCGGAACGCCAGCCTATGTCTGGTGTCCATTATGATAGATAGATAGATACTGTACTTGTGAAAGGAAAGGTATACGATAAATAAAAAAAAGAAAAGGAGCTATATGATAGATGTTAAAGGAACTATATTATAGATAGATAGATCCTTATTTGTCCCCAGGGGGAAACTTGTCTTTTTACAGATGCCAAACAAATAAATATTACTATGTTATGACAAACATAAACCCCCTTTCAAATACACACCAGACTGACTAAAAAAGAAAACTAAAAGGAGCGCCAGTGTTGCAGTGATTGCTGATGAAAATATTAATTGCCTGGTGATATTCATATTACATGCCTGACCTCAGTCAGTAAGGCAATGAATGTCCAGCTATTAACAATTCAGCATACCACATCAGCTGCCAATATTGATAATATTAACCCTTTGTCTGAGGTCAAACTAATCAATAATACCTCTGAGACCCTGAATCTGTCTGTGTTCTTCTTTGAAATCCATGAACAGAAAAGACAATTTAGCACTGAATAACGTGCTAAAATGCTAAAACAAACATAGAAAACATTTTACTTTAAAGCATCATATATCAAACAAAAGTATAATAATACAATAATAATTGGCAATCCTAGGTGTTGCAAAATGGGTTAGGCATACCAATAAAGGGTGAAAAAATGTTATTGGATACAAACAGAATCTGTTTTAAAGAGCTGTTTTTTTCCAAACACTACAGATCAATGGGCCTTTCCACCTTCTAGCAATATCACAAACTGTGCAGTGGGAGACCATTTCATTTAAAGGATACACAACAAGTGCATTCTCCTTGTCAACCAGAGGTATTATGACTGACATATAACAAGGAATCTAACCCTCATTCTTTTAATATAAAATGGAATAAAATTGAAATATGACATGTCTTATGCAGAAACAGCCAGGGTTATGTTAGTTATATGGTTATAAACAATAAAATGCTTTGGAGAGTTTCCAAGTACACATATATATTTATATATGAATTTTTATAATATATATTTAACAGAATAGCTAGTCTGTTTCATTTGCATTTTTCATTTGAGAACCTCTGTTCAGCAAATATGCCTCCCCTTTCCTTTTGTTTCTTGATGCATTTTATCATTGGACACTTCAGGCTTATGGGGATGCCAGATGATGGGGCACTCGTACTCTGAGGTGTGAATGAGGCACCTGACTGATCCACTTGCATGTGCATGTGAATGCATGATCAACCAAGCACCCAAATTAACCCCAGAACAGCAGAGCTATGCACACAACTATACTCATTCCGAGCCTGAATGCTCTGGGACTCAATTATTTGTTAAAACTGCACTTCACCACGGGAGCCTGCACAGCAGAGAAGGAGGAGAACATAGAGAAAATCAAAAAGGAAAAAAAAAAAGACCATGAGTGAGAAGGAAGAATCTGGGTGCTCAAGGGAGTGCAGGATGAGGAAGCAGGCAGTCGGTATTACCTCATGGTGGAGTGAGCAATTGCTGCTCCAGGGCTGGTTTGACCCTGTTGAGAATTAGAGAAGGAGTGGTGTAAGAAAGTTAAACTTTCTTAGGTATCCAGTAGATGCCACGGGGAAGATGGGGGTCCAACTCAGAGCACTGCGGCAGATGCCAACAGAGGCAGTCACGATGAAAGCTGGAAGAGACCCGTTGGGTGAGCTGGGGACGTTTATGAATGAAAGAGGCCATTTGGCTCAGGAAGGACAAGAGAAAGAACCTGTTGACTGCATGGTTTTATTCTGGTTTTATCCTGAGATTATTTTTGGAGTTATAACTCATTGGAAGATCACTGATTTTAATAGGTTATTTATTTATTCATTAACTTTTAGAAGCACTGCACTTTGGAAAACTTTTTAATAAAAGCACTCAACACCTTTGCATCATGTGTGTGTCTTCATTTGCCTGGCTTATCTTAGTACAAGACTATCAATGGTTACAGGTTCAAGTGGCTCCAGGGAGCACCAGTGGAGTGGAGGCAACCCAGACCATCACAGTCGCACAGTTTACTATGTTATGACAGCCACTTGCCTTTGTTAATTGGACACTTCTGATCTCTTGTTGAAGCAGGACAATGGACGTTTTGTTACATTATATAGACAGAATGAGGGTTTGTGGTTAACAGGTTGTGCTTACCCATAATCATAACCATAATTAATATTAATCATGGTTCAGGGATAGCATCAAAGTGACAAGAGGAGGGGATGTGACTTTAAAGATGAGAGGGAGAATGAGAGAGACAGACAAACACAGACTGTCACAGTACATCTATGAACACAATGGTGGACAAATAATGCAAATAATGTGCTTTTTTGCTATTGGATTGTTGATTGTACTGCTTTACTTTTGATTGCCTTTTTAGGCAAATGCTTTAGCCTTATGTTGCATTCTTTCCTTCTTGTGTTCTCTTTTTGTTTTTTTCTAAATAAATCTTTACAAAGATTCTTTGTTGTCCGTGTCATTTAAGTCACTTTAAGTCCTTTTTGATTAATTTTCCAAATGCACAAAAATAAATTAAAAAAAAAAATTTTTGATTAAGTTGTAAAAGCTAATTTCCCATTTTAAACCTGTGCAGGATGAAGTCTGCCTATTGAGTTTGGAGACAGACTGCCTGGGGTGAGGCATATCTATAGGCTGGCCAGTGAAGCTTCTGCCCTTGTTTGTGGGTGTTTTGGAGGTCTTTAACTCTTTTTGCTATGTTTATGTTGCCTATTTATAACAGTGTCAGATTAGGCCATTACTTTGAGTATGAGATGTCCAGTGAGTCTGAAGTAAAGAGAATGAATGCACTGGGCACAGGATTACTGACAAGAATGATATGCTGTCATTTTTTGTTGTGATATTAGGTAGTGCAAATACTGACATCTAAGAAAAGATGGCAGAGAAAGAAAAAGAAGCTACAAGGTCCAGCAGATGAAAGACAAAAATCTTAGGCAAGGAAACATCCAAGGGTCAAAAAGCAGAAGTCAAGGGAAACAAAAATTCCAAAACCAAAATGCGCTTAACAAAAGTTGATAGCCAGAAAACAGGCAAAGTTTCTATCTCCCAAAAAGAATTTAAATGGTTAATTACATGCCCCACAAATGTTTGCATTTTATGCAGAAACGTACATGAGGCGTGTAACATGTCGCCATATTAAATAGCCCCATGATTTTAATATCTCAACAAAATAGCTCTGGCCACAAGAGCAAAATACAGAATTGCAGCAAATGCGATTGAAAACAATTTACAAAATGGCAGTGCAGTAAAGTAATAAGCATATCGGTAAAATTATTTCATGATCTTTAAATTAATTCCTATGTAAAAAAAATAATCTGTCAGAATTGTTCAAAAGACTTCAAAATCCTAAAATCATGAGAGAGCTCACCTCCAATGGCACAGACCCCATAGATACCCATCAGGCTTTCTGGGATTAGGCAAATGGAAAGACATGAATATCTCTAAAAGGAACCCAGGAACAACCTTCAGCTCCATAACTTTGCCCCTTGGACTAAAACGAAAACCATAGCACCTCATTGACCTAAAACTAACATTTTTTGAATTTCATATTCCTATTTATCTTCTACTTCCATAGAAAATGGAATGGAAATTTTCTTTAAATAGGAACTGGAATAAACAGTTGGAAAATGGAGAAGCCATCCTACAAGATAGAGACATGCAATCTGTTTGAAAACTTAGAGATAATATACTTTTTTGAATTATCCCATTCATGAGGCCTGTATAGTTTATTTTGTAGAATAAGCACACCATTTTTATATTTTTTGACTTGTATGATTTTTCTAGATGAGAAGAGGCACCAGAAGGCTAATTTATTATATCAGTAATAGTACTTAATAAGGTTTTTTCAGGTAAATGGGTTGGTTTCATTAAATCTTTTTAAATAACTTATGTACATCACAAGATCTCACAAGAAGCAGGTCCCTAAGATATTAATGATTTATGGCCAATGTTCCCAGGTTTGAACTACAAATTTAGCAGCATTTCATTTTATATAAAAGTCAAACATGTGGTATTAGCAGTGAGATGAAGAAAAATCACAGCATGGTGAGATCCACTATTGAGAATTTATTTCACTATTCAGAGTTTGGATGGAGATAAAAATCACTTTTAACAGAATTTTAAATGTAAGCGTGGAGGACAGTGTTGAAATAAAGAAGCACGACCACAACATGCTTTAACATTTTGCATCTTTCCAGCAATAAGCAAGTAAAAAAGGCTTACTAAGACTTTTTAAAGCCCAAGGAAGAAATGGCTGAGACAAATTTTTAGAGGAGAAAGTTTGAAAACAGATGTACTGTAAAGTAGATGAGACGCTAACAGATCAAGCAGGCAACCAAGAACAGTGTGGCTGTTTGATCAGATCTAAAGCACAAGGGATTTAAGCATACATCATACATTTATTTGTAATATAAACAGATCTAAAGAATTGTTTTTTTACCTCCTTTAGTCAAGTGCTAATAACTCCATGGAAGTAAAACTAGCAACAAATCCTTCTACTTTGTCACAGTATATAATGACATTCTTTTCACTGCTGTAGTTGAAAACAATGTGCTAAATTTAAAAAAAAATGCTGATCTG
Source organism: Erpetoichthys calabaricus (assembly GCF_900747795.2). Lineage (NCBI taxonomy): Eukaryota > Metazoa > Chordata > Cladistia > Polypteriformes > Polypteridae > Erpetoichthys > Erpetoichthys calabaricus. The sequence continues at coordinate 86,947,073 of NC_041394.2, forward strand.
AGAACTCTTTCTGAACATTACTTTGAGAAGAACTGACATTACTGCAAGCAAATTATAATACTATATCGTTAAGAACTGTCATTCAGCAGAATCAGCACAGTGGGGTGCAAAGATTCAATCTAGTACTGAGCAAAAATGTTTCTGATTAAGACTAACTATTAGCAGGGAAACTGGGAAGGGGAAATTCAGAAATACTATTGCACAATTGTTTTATATTTACTGTGACAAACATGATATATGTGGATTTGAAGACAACTTGGACTGTTTCCTAAAACAAAGGCAAGATTAAGATGGAGTGTTCTAAATTTATACACTGGACCAGAAGGCTGGCACTGCCACCTGAACCTGACGCAGACAGACGTGGGACACAAGTTCAAGGCACACACAAATTTAATTTTTTTCATTTTTACCTCATGGGAAATGCCTCCCCCCATTTCACACAAGTGCAACATACTCCCAGCACAAGCATAGCACAAACACAATACTTTTCTCTATCTTTCTCTTCTTGTTCACTCCTCTGGTCAAGCTTCGTTTTCCTCCTCCCGACTCTGGCTCTTGGAGTAGTGGCTGCTGGCTCCTTTTATACTGCACCTGGAAGTGCTCCAGGTGGTTGATGACCTAGTTTCCGGCAGCACTTTCGGGTATGGTGGAAGAACTGCCCAAAATGGGTCAGCAGATGCTGCTGAGCACCCACTGGCAGTGCCCGCGGATCTCAACAGGGCTGCACCAAACTCCAACTACAACGTACCATAAAACCCTGTGAGAGTCCGAGGCACTGCTGAAACTCATGGCGGCTTGCCTTATAATGTCCCTGGGGAGGTAACACTCTGGCCACACTTGCTCCCCCAGTCCTTCCAGTATGGAGGCGGGCCGGGCAAGGGCCCTGGCCGCACACTACAACACAGAGAAAGAAAATAGGGACATAAAGTACAGTATAAGCCATAGTCATATGGCATAAACATATAGTAAACATTTAATCCCAAGAAGATGAACCTATTAAAGCCTAAAATTCAAAATCGTGGGGCTTAAGGAGAACAGGTAATTCAGCCCAACAAACACTGCCAATCCCATCCACCTAATTCCTTCAAAATAACATCAAGTCAAGTTTTGAAAGTCCTAAAAGTTCTACTGTCTACCACACTACTTGGTAACTTATTCCATCTGTCTATAGGTCTCAGTATGACAAAAGACTTCCTAACTTTTGTGCAAAATTACCCTTAAACTTTCCAACAGTGCCCTATGTTCTTCTTGAACACATTTTAAAGTCACAGTCTGGATTCATTGTACTAATTCCTTTCATAATTTTAAACACTTCACTCATGTCATCTCTTAATAATTTCTATTTGCTCAAAATGAAAAAGTTCAACTCTTTTAACCTTTCCTCCTAACTCATCCATTGCAGTTAATGGTGCTTTTCTGTAGACTTTTTCTTGCACAGTTACAGTGTGTTTTGTATAGTCCAAGGACCAAAATTGCATCCTGTACACTAGGTGAGGCCTCACCAGTGTGTCATAAAGCTTAAGGATAGCCTCCTTTGACTTGTACTCTACACATTGTAGTATATGACCTAACATTCTGTTGGCCTTCTTGATGGCTTTGGAACACTATTTGGAAGCTGATGGTGACATGTCCACTACAACTCCTAAATAGAGCTCATAAGCAGTACAGTAATCCCTCGCTATATCGTGCTTCGCCTTTCGCGGCTTCACTCGATCGCGGATTTTATATGTAAGCATATTTAAATATATATCGCGCATTTTTTGCTGGTTCGCGGATTTCTGCGGACAATTGGTCTTTTAATTTCTGATTCACGCTTCCTAAGTTGGTTTGCCCAGTTGATTTCATACAAGGGACGCTATTGGCAGATGGCTGAGAAGCTACCCAACCATAGCGCGTATTATGTATTAAATAAAACTCCTCAAATATATTGTGAACACGGGGGCTGTTCGCACCCCTAGAAGATACGGCCGCTCCTCAAAAAACGCTGAAAGATTACCTTCACAGTGCTCCCTTCTTTGCTGGCTGCTTTGCAAGCGATATGCTTCCCGCATGGTGCTTCGCATACTTAAAAGATCAAACAGCACGTATTGATTTTTGATAGTTTGCTCTCTCTCTCTCTGCGCCTGACAGAGGGGGTGTGAGCAGAGGGGCTGTTCGCATACTGACTTGGAGGATACGGACGCTCCTCTAAAAACTGCTGAAAAATGCTTGCTCCCTTCCTTGCAGCTACTTTGGCTTTTAAGTATGCGAAGCACCGCCGGACAAACAGCCCTATTGATTTTTGACTGTTTGCTTTTTTCTCTCTCTCTCTGACACGCACTCCTTTGAAGAGGAAGATATGTTTGCATTCTTTTAATTGTGAGACGGAACTGTCATCTCTGTCTTGTCATGGAGCACAGTTTAAACTTTTGAAAAAGAGAAAAATGTTTGTTTGAATAACGTTCCTGTCTCTCTACAACCTCCTGTGTTTCTGTGCAAATCTGTGACCCAAGCATGACAATATAAAAAAAACCATATAAACATATGGTTTCTACTTCGCGGATTTTCACCTTTCGCGGGGGGGTCTGGAACGCAACCCCCGCGATGGAGGAGGGATTACTGTAGTTGTAAGTTTCAGACCTCCCATAGTCAAATCTACAATTTTTATTTCCTATGTGTGATATCTTACAGTTATTTACATTACATTTTATCTGTCATAAATCTGCCCAAGGCAGTATGCTATCCAAGTACAATTCTTCTAGCTGATATCATCCTCAAACTTAACAAATGTGTTTATATTTGCTCACCAGATCATTTATACATTTTAAAAATAGCAGTGGTCCCAACACTGACCAATGAGGGACACCACATTTAACATCAGCCAATTCCGATAAAGTTCCTCTCACCATTACCCTCTGCTTCCTTTATTTTAGCCAATTCTGCAACCATTGACACTCTACACCCTAAACTCTCACTTAATTTAGTTTGAAGCCCAAACTGTGATGTGGGACCTTATCAGATGATTTCTGAAAACTGAGATACATATTAAATCATTAAATGCCCATAACTGTCTTTGCAAGGAAGTAGTGTAGCAGCTGTTAAACAGGGGATAAATGCTTGAGTGGCAGTAGTCCCCTGCAAGGACTGTAAACATATCCTTTTAAATTTGGTTGATATGAGGAAGAGGGTGGAGACTTTCATAGACATCTACATGTGTCATCATCTCAGTGTGCCAGCAGTTGCTAATAACATGATAATAACAGGTTTCAGGACAGGAACAGTAAGAGGCTAGCTGCATATTGTTCAAAATTCATTTTTCATGTTTAGGCAGTGTTGTGATGTGAGATTTTACATATAACCTGATAAATGTTTTGTATGTCTTTTATTTCTAATTTGGGCAAAGCAATGTCATTTAGTGTTTACAATCCCCCCCCTTAGGAATGGGTATGTTTGAATTTTACGACAGGATTTGGGGGATGTGTGTTTTAAACCAGTTTGGCAAGTGTTTCTTTGCTAAAGTCATTTCTACCCCTGCAAATGGGCTAAGGTGTACTTTAACATATGGTTTGGGGGCAGGTGTTAAGATGTTCTATTTCCCCCATTGGTCTGAAGTATGGCTGTTTGGAATTGGCTTGGTTCAGAAGCCTTTAAGTACTACGACGCCCTATTGGCTGTAGGGGTTGGACAGAAAATCTATATATTTATGTGTTTAACCTCACACTCTCTCTCTTGCTAACCTGTGATGATGTAGAAGTATCTCTCTCTTACTAACCAACATCTGAAAGAAGCATCTCTCTTGCTAACCTGTGATGATGTAGAAGTATCTCTTTCTTACCAACCAACATATGATGAAGAAGCATCTCTCTTGCTAACCTGTGATGATGAAGAGAACACAATGAACAGCACAGCTCAGCAGCCATTTTGAACAGACATGTGGCTGAAAGCTGAGCACCAATGATGCCTTAACTAGAGACATTTAAGTAACCACAAGACTGTGTGCCGCCTGAACTACATATCACCATTTAATCAGGTTGTATGGTTGACAATATTCAAATGTACTTTGCATTTTGTTATTATTTATGAATATTATCAATAATACTAATACATTGTTTAAACTGTAACTTAACTTCTGCTTGTCTTTTTACTACATCTAATTGCCTAAGGTTATAGATATAGAAGGGAAGGTGGGGATAAATTATATACAATAATACCTTATAAACAGTGGTAAGTCTGTGAGATTAGGCATTCTGATGCTACATATTAATAATACAATAGGGGAAAGTAGAGCAATATATATTACTCTACCAAGACAAAACAGGCAGCAGTTTCTGTCACCCATAAAAATGGGAAAATTAAATCATCAGCCCTGTTACACTCTTAAAGTACAGTGTTGCAGTTTATTGTTGCTTGCCTGTCATTGGGATGAATTGTGGCAGTTCTACCAAGAGGACTTAAATTCCCAGCAGTCAGCAAGTGTCCACAGTGGGCCAGTAAATACCAGTCATGCCTTCATCATCCAGGATCTGCCTACACACTCTGGCTACATGAGGTTAGATATTGTCCTGTAGCAGGAGAAACCCAGGGCCCACTGCACCAGTGTAAGGTCTGACAATGGCTCTGAGGATTTCATCCCGGTACCTAATAGAAGTCAGGGTACTATTGCTTAGCATGTGGAGGTCTGTGCAAACCATCAAGGATGTGCCTCACCAGACCATCACTAACCCACCACCAAATTGGTCATGATGAATGATGTTGCAGGATGCATAACATTTTCCATAGCATCTCTTCCATGTCTGAACATGTACTCAGTGTGAACTTGCTGACATCTGTGAAGAGAATGGGGCACTTTCATTTGCACCAAAGCAGGTGAAGTTGATTCACAATCGCTTATGCTTCCCAATTGGGCAGATTGATATCCCTAATGCTTAATTCACTTGGTGTTAGAATGTGATGATTAAGTGTGCCCTTATGTTTTTGAGCTGTGTATATACTAAACTGTAACTTGTTCAGTATATACTGTATATACAGTATACTGAGATATATATCCCAGTATATTGTAACGGTTATGGAGAATAAGGTAACAAAATGGTAAAGAAGTGACTTTTCTACAGAAAAGACATTCATTCAAGATCATAACAAATTTCCTGAAAAAATATGAAGAAATGCAATGAAGAAGTGTAATGCAGGTACAAGATTAAGAGTCTAGGAAAGTTCCATGTTAAAGGCTAAGTTTGATATTTTTCATGGATGGATCACAATCATGGTATACATTAATTTGTAATTTGTCATTCATTAATTGTCATTGGGAATTTGTGTTTTTAAGTGAAGCATTTTTTATAAATAAAAAAAAAAAACGGTGCCTGTTGGTTTACCACATCAATCCAAATGCAATAACAAAAAATTTAAGGTTTACTGAGTACAACCACTTTGAAGCGGTAAAGGTTATAAATTTAGAAAATATGTCTTCCGTATTTTCTGAGGTATGTTTATAGGTTTATTGGTCATTATTGTTATATATGTAGAGTACAATGAAAATCTTCCTTGTATGTACTAATCCATATGCATAATTGCAATTAAAGCCACAGTATTTTTGATTCACAAAAAATATGCCTGAGAGTGCATATGCAATGGACTAGAACATACAGAACTACATTCTACACAATTCAAAGCTGCTCTGTTCCTCAATAAGATCAAAGCCAAACAACCATTGTATCATTCAGGCATGGTCAAAGTTGAACCTGTAAGTGTGTGGGATCCCACATTTAGAAAACCCAACACAGCATCAAATATAGCATTCCGTTTAATGGATGTTCATAAAATAAAACAAAATTAAGGAATAAAAAATAAATATAGGCTTAAAAATTCAAGAATAACTTTTTAGGTAGCTTAGCTTGCCACTGCATGCAGTTAACAAGACTAGTGAAGTAACACCACTCATAAACTGATGGCTTAAAAGAATACGCCACTCAAAAATGATAATTTCTTTAAATGTTACGTACCCTAAGGGATTTATAGTGATAGTCAAAAAAAAAAATAATCTCATGTTTTCAGGCAGAATAAGAGAAAATAGAATGTCAATAATTGACACAGACAACAGCAAATGACATGAAGAACATCCATGGGAAAAAAAAATTCTTATGTTGCATAAAAGCATAAAAGTGGACTAATAATGTGTTTATGTTTATGTTACTTATGTTGCATAATCCATATGCCTGGTACCAAGTCAAATGCTCAAAATGTTCAAAAAGTATACTGTACATGTTTTGCTACAATATTATTAAAATTTACTTCCAGAAAAAGCAGCATGCTTTTTAAACAATACACTTCAATTCGAAAGCACAGAATTGTGGGAATGCAGACTGGATTTTTGACCAGTGAATGAGGGAGAGAGGAAAGTCTTCAATTCAAACACTCATTTGCGTGTGTGTGCTAATTCCTTCCTTGTTCACAAGAATGTTTTTCCAGAAGTGATTTATTTACAAATATTTTGGTAAAATACATGTTTGGAATATTGTGAGTAAACGAACGGATGATTTTACATGTGGGTTATGTGATATAGGTAACATGAGTTTTTCATGGACGTTTTGATTTTGTTTGCTGTTGTCCTTTGTTGGTCACCAACCATGACATTTGAATCAAACTTTCTTACCTCCTTTCTGAATTAAAACATAAGATTTAAAATTTTCTTCATCCACCACTATACAGTACATGGAGTATGTAACATTTAAACAAAAATATTTTAGGGTGAAGTATTCTTTTTACGATTTAGGCAACAAACCACATCACTGATAAAGTAAAATTACAAGGTTAAAAATAGGTATAGAAAGACAAGTTAAAACAATGAACTTACGAGATGCAGAGTTGAACTTGATATGTCTGGGACCTAAATCACTGCAGAAGTCCAGATAAAAATTTCAGTTCATTGTTGTATAGGAAAACTCATATTTTACATTTTTTGCCAAATAGTAATTTTTATTCAGTTAATTTTCCTTATGTAAACTTATGTAAGTCTCAGGCATTCAAAAAAAAGTATATACACGTTGTAAGATGCTAGGTGGCACTGTTGCTCCTTTACGAAAAGCCTACGAAAAAACTCGTAAATCCGACCCACCTTAAATCCCTTCGCACCTCTCCATCAGCATCTTTTGTCCTGTAAATGTGCTGATTAAGACGAGCAGCAAGCAGCCTACTATTCCATCTCCCACCGCCGCAGAACGTCCACAAAGTTCTCCCAGCTCATGCCTTGGTTATCTGGGAGTGAAGTGCTGGAGTTTTACAGCGGAAATAATAGATCGTTATTTGGAACACATGCATTTCATGTGTGTTCCATTTCTACAATAATCTGTGTAAACACATTGTTAAAACAGAAACGTTTTTCATATTTTAGTAATATATGACAAAATGTAGGTATAAACTATATAATGTCTGAAGCCTGAAGTCCAAAGATCAAATAAACACTTTCACAAAAAGCTCAAGGATGATACAACAGCTTCCGTGGCGAAGCGGTAAGTATTGCTGACTTGTAATCAAGAGTCCCCCGGTTCGATTTTGACTGCCTCCTATAATTACCATTTTGAGTAGTGAGCTGCTCTTATTGTTAATATTATACAGTAAACACATACATTTGGTTTGCGTCTGTAACAGTCGCTGTACATTTATAGGACTTGTAAAAGTTAGTGTTTTTTTTTTTCACTTTTATTCGCTCAGTCACGATCACGATACATATTACTGCCACAACCCCCAGGGATCTGGCGCTGTTAGTTTTTATTTGAAACTGGGAATAACTGTAGATGTGAGTGGTGTTTTAAGACAATGGAACTGGACATTCTCTGACCTGGATGGATAAAAACTGACACACAAACGCTGCTGAATCTGCCTTCTTCGTATCTCACCGTCACTTGATTTTTTTTATTCAGTTTTATGGAGTGTCCCTGCTCACGCTGAATTAGTGCCAGACTGACAAAAAAAAAACACAGAGACATATATATGATATTTGGAATTATTCATTTTATGACCTGAATAGTACATTTTGGAAAACATTGTGGCACTGATGCAACATTATTCATATTCATTTCATTTGCGGTTGTAATCAGTGACCGAATGTTTTGGTTTTTTTTTCCTGATCTTGCCAGTCCCCACATGGTGCTGTATGTTGCTGTTTCTTTTGTACTCCAGGACATGCAGAGGAAAGAATAGTACAGAGAGGTCAGTTCAGCGCTATATGCAATCGTCACATTCAAATGTTAACAGTTCACACACACGCAAGAACTGTCCTTCCCACATTTACGACATATGTACCTGTTGCAATGTACACACTTCTCTCTGTGCTGTGGTTTTTATTACACACCTGAAAGAAAGAGACAATATATGTGACATTTTGAAGAAATCATTTTATTACCTGAATAGTACCAATCAGAAAACATCATCGCACTAATGCAATATTATTTGAAAACGAACAGTGTCAGATCAGCTGTAAATGTATGGTATTTGTAAAAGTTTGCTTTTTTTCAGTTTTATTCTCTCAGTCATGTTGACGCTGTCCTTTGCCCCCCAAACCCAACCCACACCCCCCTTCCCTCTGATCTGACTCTAACTAACAGTGGCAGTATAAACCCGCTCTGACGAGGTTCGTTTTCAAATAATATTGCATTAGTGCAACAATGTTTTCTGATTGGTATGATTCAGGTCATAAAATGATTTCTTCAAAATTTCGCATATATGTGTCTCTTTCTTTTTTGCCCAATGCTGCATTGACATCATGCACCAGTAGGTGTGTGCTTATTCAGTGTGAGAAGGAGCATGCAGGTGGCCAGTTGCTTGTACTATAACAAGCTTGACCTGGCGGCAATCAACGCGTATGTACTGTACAAGGCAGGCACGTGGTCCACTGAGAAAAGAAGTATGTTCATGGATCACTTTGCAGAGGAACTTTGTCGTCGCTTCTTACAAGAAAAGGCAATGGATAAAACAAAAGAGGATGCGACATCAACAAGCTTCTGTTCCAAGACCGCCGCTTCCCCAGCCCCTTCAGTGTAATAGTAACACAGCACAGAGAGAGGTGTGTGCATTGCAACAGGTACACATGTCATTAACCTAGAAAGGACGGTCCTTGGGTGTGTGATGATTGCATATAGCACGGAACTGACCTCTCTGTACTATTCTTTTCTCTGCATGTCCTGGAGTACAAAAGAAACAGCACCATTCACCAAAACGTAGAGACTGCATGGGCAAGATGGAAAAAAATAAAAACGTGGTCACTGATTACAAGCGCAAGAAGGCAAGTGAATGAATATGAATAATATGAATAATGTTGCATCCGTGCCGCAGTGTTTTCTGAAATGTACTATACAGGTCATAAAATCATTAATTCCAAATATCACATCTGTTTTTATGTCAGTGCGGCTTTAACATCATGGACCATAAGGTGCATACTAATTCAGCATGAGCAGGAACATTCAATAAAACTGAATAAAAAAGAATTCAAATGACAGTGAGATATGAGGAAGGCAGATTCACCAGCGTTTGTGTGTCAGCTTTTATCCCTCCAGATCAGAGAATTTCCAGTTCCATTGTCTCAAAACACCACTCACATCTACAGTTATTCCTAGTTTCAGATAGAAAGTAACCACATCTGAGCTGGGGCGGGGGGTGGGTGTTGCATTGTGATCGTGACTGAGAGAATAAAAGTGAAAAAAAAAAACCGCTAACTTTTACAAGTCCTATAAATTTATACCGACTGTTACAGACACAAATCAAGTGTATGTGTTTATTGTATAATATTTATTGTATAATATTAAAAATAGGAGCAGCTCACTACTCAAAACGGTTGATTTGCCAGGGAACTAGTTTTGAACTCACAACCTCTGGAATATAAGCCAGCAGTTCTAACCACAGCACCACGGAAGCTGTCGTATTGTACTTGTACCTTTCGTGAAAGTGTTTATTTGATCTTTGGCCATCAGCCTTCACACATTATACAGTTCATGTTTACATTTTGTCATTTATTACTAAAACATGAAAAACGTTTCTGTTTTAATGATGTGTTTACATAGATTGTTGTAGACACAAAACACACATCATATTATTTCCCCTTACAATTCTGGGTAGCTCACTCCCAGATAATCAATCAAGGCAGGAACTGGGAGAATTTCTTGCCCACTCTGAGGCGGTAAGGGGAATGGTATAGCAGGCTGCTTGCTGCTTGGGCTTGTCGACACATTTAGAAGACAAAAGAGGCTGATGGAGAGGTGCGAAGGGATTTAAGGTGGGCCGGATTTACGAGTTTTTTTCGTTGGCTCTAGTAATTCTAGTGTTAAACCCAACAGATGCACAGGACACAGGTTAAAAACACCAAGCAGATATTTATTAAAGATTTCTTCTTTCACAGTGCCCTTCAAGCACCACAGCCACCAATAGACAATTAAATAAACACAGACTCTGGCTTGCTTGCTGGGTTCACAGCAGTCCTTTATATAGTCCCTGACCCGGAAGTGCTTCTGTCCCTCCGTCCATGTGACCTGCTGGCACTTCTGGGTCAGAATGAGAATTCAAGTTCTTAATCAGCCTGGAAATACTTCGGGGCTTCCGTCCTCGTGATCCATAAGTACTTCCAGGCTAGGTGAGAATTCCTTCTCCCACCATCTTCCCACAGTGTCCCCTGACGGCACCCATGGTACCCAGCAGGGCTGTGTTGCCAAACTCCATGTCTCATAGTGCCCTCTGGGAATCCAGGGCATTTCTGCAGACCAGGGGAGCTGCCATCTTGCGTCTTGGGGGAGGCAGTGTCCTCGAAAAGCTGACTCAGGGGCATCAGAGACCATTTTGAGCTGCCAGTCTTCTCTTACAACGTATATAAAAATATTTTTTTCATTAATTACACTGTGGGACGAAAATATGTCTAGATAGGGAGGTCTGTTTGTCCCATGCCACCTCATTCCACCATCTGTGGCAGCAAGCATGCCCTAAGCACTCAAAAGTATTCACAAAATGAGCTACAAAAAAAAAACAAGCCCCTGTGATTTAAAGATTACATTTAAGAACATAAAATCCAATGGCAAATTAATTTATACTGTGATTATGAAATTTAAAAAATGACTAAAAAAATATTGACTTTATTGTTTAGAATGATGTATTCATGAGTTGGTGGCCAGAATACAGATAGTAATCTGAGCTGAAGTATAAGAATGGAAAACATGTTTATAAGGGAATTCCAAAAACATATAAGGAATAATTGAAAAAAATAATAAAAGTTAGCCAATTTATTAGTCCTTGAGACATAAATATAAGCTGTTTTTGAGCAAAGAGCATTGAATTAAGAGAGCAGATATAGAAGGTCCATTCAGATAAGTTTAGGGTCTGGACTAGATTAAACCCAACCTAAGAATTATCAATGGAAAGAGAAACAGGAAATATCTAAGTATAGTAAAATCTGATGAGAATTTCAGAAGGATGAGTGTGGAACAGAGGAAAGTAACTAAAACAAAGGTAAAGGCATTTACTATTGTTTTAAACATAAAGTATCCCAAACGGTTGCACAGCAGAACAATTTTAAATGCCCTCTGACCCATTTTTGGTTCTTGCTTGTATCCTTAGAATTCTTAAAATCCAGTACCATGAAAATGTTTTTGTTTCGTTCCCAGTTTTCATTATTGTCACTATCTTTTCACTTTGAATATTTTCAGGGAACAAATAGTATAGGGCGGCACGGTGGCACAGTGGTCACGCTGCTGCCTCGCAGTAAGGAGACCCAGGTTTGCTTCCCGGGTCCGCCCTGCGAGGAGTTTGCATGTTCTCCCCGTGTCTATGCGGGTTTCCTCTGGGTCCTCCGCTTTCCTCCCACAGTCCAGAGACATGCGGGTTAGGTGCATTGGCGATCCTAAATTGTCCCTAATGTGTGTGTGTGTGTGTGTGTGTGTGTGTGTGTGTGTGTGTGTGGGATGGCGCCCTGCTTGGGGTTTGTTCCTGCCTTGTGCCCTGTGCTGGCTGGGATTGGCTTCAGCAGACCCCCATGACCCTATGTTAGGATGTAGCGAGTTGGAAAATGACTGACTGACAAATAGTATATTTTTTATTTATATGTTTTATTGTGTAAAAATGTCATTTTCCCCTTACACTAGACTGGTTAAACCACCTTTACCTGTTATGACTGCAATTAAATGATTCCTATAATTCAGTCTTTCAGAACACCTTGAAGAAATTTTAGCCTAGTCTTCTATGCAGAACTTTTTTAATTGATACTTATAAACCTTGGTAGTAATTTTGTCCATAAACTACTCATGTTAGGGTATGCCATAGCTTGTTTATGGGTTTAGATCTGGAACCTGATTAGGCCAGGCCAAAAGTTTAAATTTGCTTCATTTAACCAAGTTTAACATGGACTTGGCTTTTGTGTTTTGGATCATTGTCGTACTGCATGACCAAACTACACTTCAACTTCAGTTTCAACTCATAGACATATGACCAAGCATTCCTGTTAAGAATTTTCTGATACTCAGTAAGATTCATGGTTCTTTCAATTATGGCAGATCATTCAGGCCCTGAGGCAGCAAAGCATCTGAATACCATGTTTTTATGCTGGTGGGAAAGATGCCATATAAATGAGGGACATTCAGAAAGTTTCCGCACATTTATATTTTCGTTGGAAATGGTGAAGGCGGGGGGAGTAGTAATTGGGCATTAAACTGTTGGTTCGACACTGGGAAAGGGATGCAATTTGTTTGTATTTTTAATAAATAGAGTTTTAAAAAGTGCAGAAACGTTTTGAACATCCCTCGTAGTATTATTAGTTTTATTATGACATTTTTTACTCAGGAACACTGTTTTTTGGCTTCATGCCAGACATATTAGGACCTGTATGATCCAAAAAGTTGTTCATCTGTCTCATTTGCACATACAGTGATCCCTCGCTATATCGCGCTTCGCCTTTCGCGGCTTCACTCCATCGCGGATTTTATATGTAAGCATATTTAAATATATATCGCGGATATTTTGCTGGTTCGCGGATTTCTGCGGACAATGGGTCTTTTAATTTCTGGTACATGCTTCCTCAGTTGGTTTGCCCAGTTGATTTCATACAAGGGACGCTATTGGCAGATGGCTGAGAAGCTAGATTGCTTACTTTTATCTCTCTCTTGCGCTGACTTTCTCTGATCCTGACGTATGGGGATTGAGCAGGGGGGCTGTTCGCACACATAGACGATACGGACGGTCGTCTAAAAATGCTGAAAGATTATCTTCACGTTGCTATCTTTTGTGCAGCTGCTTCCTGAAACGACATGCTGCACGGTGCTTCGCATACTTAAAAGCTCGAAGGGCACGTATTGATTTTTGACTGAAAAACAAACTCTGTCTCTCTCTCTCTCTCTCTCTCTCTCCCTGCTCCTGATGGAGGGGGTGTGAGCTGCCGCCTTCAACAGCTTTGTGCCGCGGTGCTTCGCATACTTAAAAGCCAAACAGCCCTATTGATTTGTTTGCTAGAGATTGTTTTCTCTATCTATGTGACATTCTGTGCTCCTGACACGCACTCCTTTGAAGAGGAAGATATGTTTGCATTCTTTTAATTGTGAGACAGAACTGTCATCTCTGTCTTGTCATGGAGCACAGTTTAAACTTTTGAAAAAGAGACAAATGTTTGTTTGCAGAGTTTGAATAACGTTCCTGTCTCTCTACGACCTCCTGTGTTTCTGCACAAATCTGTGACCCAAGCATGACAATATAAAAATAACCATATAAACATATGGTTTCTACTTCGCGGATTTTCTTATTTCGCGGGTGGCTCTGGAACGCAAACCCCGCGATGGAGGAGGGATTACTGTAGTAGAATATTCTCCCAAAATGTTTGCAGATCATCCAGGTGCTTCCAGACAAATAAAAACAAATTTATTTTTTACGTGGTTAGCAATGGTTTTCCACATTGTCATTCTGAGACTACTGAAACCATTTTGAGACTTTGTGATTGAGGATTTTTCAAAAACAACCTTCTCTGAGATAAGAGAGGACTGGTCATTTGGATGATTTTTTTAGGACTTTTTCTGACTTTCTTGACGACTTCTTCTGCAAGTAGTTTTGGCAGGTCATTCGTCCTAGACTAACAGATTTCAACAACCTTTAATTTCCTGGTGTTCACTGATCATCCCATTATGTGCTTGTTGAATGTTTGTGTCTGCCAACTTGACTTTGATGGCAGGGGTCAAAATAAGTAAGTTCCATATTGAGTAAGACTGGCTGGGCTCAATCAGCAGGTAGTAATTATCCCTTTAATATAACTCTTTGTTCATTAGATAACACATTTATTATCAATTTAATTTATGTGTTCACTCAAGTGCCCTTTATATAATAAAAGATTTTGGTTAAAGACCTGAAAAACACAATGTCACAACTAGTACTACAGAAAACCAGAAAAGCGGCAAAATACTTTTTTTCACAGCATCGTAGGTATTATGCTTACCAATATTTCCCTATATTTCACAAAAAATATTTAATTTAGCTTAAAGACTGCAGTTTGATTTATGATTATCTGTCCATAAATCATGGTATTCCCAATTTAGACTATTTAAAAAATATGTTTTTGCCTGAGAATCAAACGTTTTGTTTCCAAGCAGAAATAGTAATAAAAATATCAAAGTGTTTTACTGAGTTCAGTGTTTAAAAGGAGCAAAAAAGAAAAGTAATGTATTACAGAATACAGATTAATAGTGTAGTACAAATGAAAAAAAAACAAATACCAAATGTACACTGAAATGAAATAACAAATGGTCATGTATATTTCTCTTTGACAGTAATGGCAGTACAATTGTGACAATGCATTTATGATTAAAAGGAGAACTTTGCAGTAATTTTACAAAACTTCATATCTAGCAGATTGCTGTAAATTTCCTTTTATGAAATATGAATTTCCTACTGGAAAAGAATGCTGATTAAAACACAGATGTCTAGGCACCTGAGTGATGCACAACAGCATATTTATATGAGATGACAACTTATTTTTAAGTTTAACCTGATTTAATCTCCTGTGCTGAATAATAAAGGCAAAGCAAGGTGTTGTTCATAGATTTATGGCTCTTTATCTTTTTACTAATGACATTTACTTTCCCTAATGATGTGGAAAATACCTTACTTTCTGTAAAACACTTTAAATTAATTAAGAGCAGTGCAAAAGCAGAGTGGTGCACGGATTGCTTTAGTAAGACTGAGATCAATAAAGACTTGGAGTATCTAGCCTTTTTCTAGGGATCTCTGTTGTCTAACACTGAAATATCTTCGTTACATTGGAGTAAAGAAGGGCTACAGTGTCCATCAGGCTCTGTAAGCTCCAGTAAGGCTACCGTCTGTGTATATTGTACATTCATTCAATTTATATTTATTATAAGCATTTGTAAAAGATCTCTGAATTATGGATTGGGAAGCCCAGAAATGCTAATTTAATGAGTCCCAAAGCCACTCTGAAGAGACTCACTTGTATAAAGGTGTGCAAAATGTTTTAGTGAAAATACTAAGCTGGTTGAAGCATCAGGGTGACATGGACATTTGTGTATAGAAGTCAGTTCTTTCATATATCAGTGACTACAAGAAATTTACATAAGTAATTTTCTTTGGAATATATGGAACTAGATGTTGGGATATTTTTATATAAGACAGAGTACCAAACTGTGTAGTTAAAATCTTGTTTGATATTTTTAAATTTTAAATGGACTGACAAGTCTGCAATATTTGATAACATGATTACATATTAGAAAACAGATATGCAAGAAATGGCTTTTTCATATTAGTCTTTAGGATTCAGGTCAAATTTAAATGTTTGTTTTCAGATATCTGAAAATGTAGTATTCCTTAGTCTACAAAAATAAATGTACTACCTAAGTAAAGTGTTTGATAAGAGGCTATGCTGAGAAATACAATAAAAGTCATATTACATTTTGCACGGGGTGCATGTTTCCTGACAACTACTCTTAAATCAGAAGCACCTCAAAACACATGACAGGGGACAAACACGTGAACATTAAAGAAAAGAAGCACTTGGCTGAGGTTCTAATACTGTTTTTGAAACAAAGTGCTGTGAAGGTGGCACATCAGCATCATAAAGCAAGAGACTTTGCTCCAGCAGCAACAAAGGCAGTTTCTTGTCTGTTATTGAGTCTTCTCGGCCTTTCACCAGTGCCAATGTGACTTGATTCTGAAATATAATCAAAAATCTAGGAAGCATGATGTCTTTCAACAAGACAGTATTGAGATGGTAACTGATTAGAACATAGACAGAAGCACAGTATTGTGGTTGGAATGTTTTACAATATTATTCAAATATTGATTACAACCCCATGTACAGTACATGCCTCTTTCCACTCTTTCTCACCATGTCCACAGTTCTGGCAATTTCTAGACCTACAGCTGTAATCATCCATTTGTATTTTTTCTTCAGATGCTTGTATTTCATCAAAAAAGGCCTTTGCAGCTCATATGGTGTCAATTATCACCAGTATAAGCTAAAATACTTTAAATGTTGTACAAATGCAAGCTAAATCTATATGTAAAAAAGTGAAATAATGCCAAAATGTATTTATATATTTGTATAACAAATTAAAGCATACATCCCAGTGATGTTTTCTTGGCCACAGTAGGTTATTTATTCTAGAATTCTTGTTTGAAACTATTTTAAAGACTTGCAAGAAGCTGGGCATTACTGAAGGAGACAGCCTCATCATGCTATGAGCTGCTTTCTCCAACAGGGTCTTTACCTACAGCAGTTTAACTCACCTTTTACAGTACAACTCTGATGTTACCACATATGTGACACAGATTACATTTTATTATAAACACCCAAAAACCATATGGTATGCAATTTTTTAGATCAAATAGAAGTCACTTTCATATGTGGTACTGAATTACAAATGAGCTATGATTTACCTGATCTGAGTTTGAACAGATCCGATTTTTTCCTCAAGGATGTAGGTTGATCGTTAATGTTGCGCATCATTGTGACAAGTTACAAGGAGGAAGATGCAAGGGGAGAAATGATTGCACAAATACTCAAATGTTATTTGTCTCATTTCAAAGTTCTCCGGACTTTGAGAGTCATCAAAACAGTTAACTTTACAATCCCATTACTCTTAACTCTTGTTATATTTCCAAGTTCTTCTCTAAATAAAGCGTGGAGGAAATCACTGCAGAAAATAGTAAGGCGTATTAAGTCATAGCTCTTCTATGCTTGGTCATCATATTTAGAAAAGAAAAAAACAAAGAAGAGCATCAGCAAAAAAAATAGAAGTATTAGTCCACTTTTATTCTTTTATGCTTTATATGCATCACTGTATAAGCTTAATGTGTATGTGAATGTGCAGGCTATATCTAGACCATTAAATGTAAATACAGTGGTGTGAAAAACTATTTGCCCCCTTCCTGATTTCTTATTCTTTTGCATGTTTGTCACACAAAATGTTTCTGATCATCAAACACATTTAACCATTAGTCAAATATAACACAAGTAAACACAAAATGCAGTCTGTAAATGGTGGTTTTTATTATTTAGGGAGAAAAAAAAATCCAAACCTACATGGCCCTGTGTGAAAAAGTAATTGCCCCCTGAACCTAATAACTGGTTGGGCCACCCTTAGCAGCAATAACTGCAATCAAGCGTTTGCGATAACTTGCAATGAGTCTTTTACAGCGCTCTGGAGGAATTTTGGCCCACTCATCTTTGCAAAATTGTTGTAATTCAGCTTTATTTGAGGGTTTTCTAGCATGAACCGCCTTTTTAAGGTCATGCCATAGCATCTCAATTGGATTCAGGTCAGGACTTTGACTAGGCCACTCCAAAGTCTTCATTTTGTTTTCCTTCAGCCATTCAGAGGTGGATTTGCTGGTGTGTTTTGGGTCATTGTCCTGTTGCAGCACCCAAGATCGCTTCAGCTTGAGTTGACGAACAGATGGCCGGACATTCTCCTTCAGGATTTTTTGGTAGACAGTAGAATTCATGGTTCCATCTATCACAGCAAGCCTTCCAGGTCCTGAAGCAGCAAAACAACCCCAGACCATCACACTACCACCACCATATTTTACTGTCGGTATGATGTTCTTTTTCTGAAATGCTGTGTTCCTTTTACGCCAGATGTAACGGGACATTTGCCTTCCAAAAAGTTCAACTTTTGACTCATCAGTCCACAAGGTATTTTCCCAAAAGTCTTGGCAATCATTGAGATGTTTCTTAGCAAAATTGAGACAAGCCCTAATGTTCTTTTTGCTTAACAGTGGTTTGCGTCTTGGAAATCTGCCATGCAGGCCGTTTTTGCCCAGTCTCTTTCTTATGGTGGAGTCGTGAACACTGACCTTAATTGAGCCAAGTGAGGCCTGCAGTTCTCTAGACGTTGTCCTGGGGTCTTTTGTGACCTCTCGGATGAGTCGTCTCTGCGCTCTTGGGGTAATTTTGGTCGGCCGGCCACTCCTGGGAAAGTTCACCACTGTTCCATGTTTTTGCCATTTGTGGATAATGGCTCTCACTGTGGTTCGCTGGAGTCCCAAAGCTTTAGAAATGGCTTTATAACCTTTACCAGACTGATAGATCTCAATTACTTCTGTTCTCATTTGTTCCTGAATTTCTTTGGATCTTGGCATGATGTCTAGCTTTTGAGGTGCTTTTGGTCTACTTCTCTGTGTCAGGCAGCTCCTATTTAAGTGATTTCTTGATTGAAACAGGTGTGTCAGTAATCAGGCCTGGGGGTGGCTACGGAAATTGAACTCAGGTGTGATACACCACAGTTAGGTTATTTTTTAACAAGGGGGCAATTACTTTTTCACACAGGGCCATGTAGGTTTGGATTTTTTTTTCTCCCTAAATAATAAAAACCACCATTTACAAACTGCATTTTGTGTTTACTTGTGTTATATTTGACTAATGGTTAAATGTGTTTGATGATCAGAAACATTTTGTGTGACAAACATGCAAAAGAGTAAGAAATCAGGAAGGGGGCAAATAGTTTTTCACACCACTGTACAACAATCATCAGATTGTATTTCTTCAGCATTTACAATTCAGGCATTGAGAGATTGTAAGGTAAATGTGGGTTAAGTGTCCGAACATATCAGACTGCTTGTTCAGCAAGGTTCCTACTTCAAGTGCTCATCATATGTTAGATGTTCTGCTGTAGCTGCCTCTTGGCTGAACTCTTGAACAGTGCTATTAGAATGTTAGGGAGCTCTATTGGTCCATGATAAGCTATTTTCAAACATTAAACTGTTTAATTTACCCACACATATTTCATAATTTTAAAATGTACTGGTATTCTGTTCTTGGTCTTGTAATGTATATTGTATATATTTTCTGTGTGTACAGCCACATTCATTGATGTTAACTGTATGTATTTTTTCATCCAAAGCCTTGTTTTAGTTAAGTCAAGAGGACAATTACAAGTGAAAAGACTTTTGCGCTTTTGATTTACACCCAACGAAACAAAAATGTCCCATGTTCATTAGTGGGGATAAGTGACATTTGTCCAGACTACTTAATAATACTTGTCAGTGGTGTGACTTAGTACAGTTACAGGAATTTTCATAGTTTCATACTATTCTTTCAGATTTTTTCTCTTGTGCTGTAAAAGCTATAGTATTCCTTACGATATTCCTAAATTTAATATAGTATTACATATTGTCACGCTTGGGTTACAAGATTGCACAGAAGACCAGTGGAAGTTGAAGAAACTCGAATTTTTATTCAAACACTGCAAACAAACATTTATCTTTTAAAACTGTTTCAAACGTGCTCCTTGAAAGAGTTTACACCTCCGCTTCGGAGGAATACGTGCGAGGAGCACCAGAGGTCTGAGAGAGAGAAAGAAGCAGAAAATCCATTTTTAACCACAGAGAGAAGTCGGCACAGGCTTTTTGACAAGGCGGAGTAGCGCGCGGGAGGCAGATTACACGACAGAGCCGGCCAGAAGGAAAAGGAGAAATGTGAAGGTAGTCTGTTTAAGTTTCCTAGGGGTTTCCTAGGGCTTTTTCCAGGGGCGTCTGTATCTTTTTGGGGGTAGGATTAGCTTCGCAGCTCACACCCCCTCCCTCAGCTTTATTCATGTTTCCGTGAATCAAGCGATTCTCCAGACCCGGTTCAAAGAGACGTGATAGCACGTCAGCATTTATGTGTTCAGAGCCAGGTCGGTGTCTGACTTCAAAACTGTAAGGTTGTAATCCCAAAAACCATCTCATAAGATGGGAGTTTGTATCTTTTTGATGGTATAACCATTGAAGTGGAGCATGATCAGTTACTAATGTGAACCTCCGTCCCCATAAGTAATACCGTAGTGCTTCTATAGCCCATTTAATTGCTAAACATTCTTTTTCAATAGTTGAATAATTGCGTTCTCTTGGGAGTAATTTCCTACTGAAGTACGTGATAGGGTGTTCTTCACCCTCAAATATCTGGGAAAGGACCGCTCCTACTCCGAATGCACTAGCGTCTGTTTGTAGAATAAAATCTTTAGAGAAATCAGGATTTCGTAGCACTGGATAAGATGACAAGGCTTTTTTTAAATCTGAAAAGGAACGTTCGCAAAGTTCTGTCCATATAATAGGGCGGTTTTTTCTTCCTTTAGTAAGCTCTGAAAGAGGAGCAGCTCTATTTGCAAAGTCAGGGATGAATCTTCTGTAGTAACCAGCTAGTCCGAGGAAAGCGCGCACCTGTTTTTGCGTTTTAGGATGTGGGTAAGCAAGCACCTAATCTATTTTCCTTAGTTGTGGACGAAGTAAACCCCTGCCCATCGAGTAACCTAGATAATGAGTCTCAGACATACCTAGTTTACATTTCTTAGGGTTAGCAGTTAATCCAGCTTGTTTCAGGCTATCAAGTACAGCTTGTAGGCGTTGTAAATGTGATGCCAATCATTGCTGAAAATAACTACATCATCAAGATACGCCCCAGAATATTCAGAATGTGGGCGTAGTATTTGATCCATCATTCGCTGAAAAGTTAAAGGGGCTCCATGAAGACCAAATGGGAGTCTTGTAAATTCATAAAGTCCATCAGGAGTCGTAAATGCTGTTTTCTCACAACTATTAGCCTCAAGAGGCACCTGCCAATAAGCTTTTGTGAGGTCTAGTGTGGAAATATAGGTCGCCTGACCCAGTTTTTCCAAGAGCTCGTCCACCCGGGGCATTGGGTAAGCATCGAATTTAGACACCTTATTCAAGCGCCTAAAATCAATACAAAAACGAACCGAACCGTCCGGCTTGGAGACTAACACGACCGGAGAGCACCAGTCACTTTTGCTTTCACAAATCACACCTAGTTCCAGCATCTTCTTGACTTCTTCGCGCACAATATTCCTTCGTGCTTCCGGAATTCGAAATGGACGCATCTGCACCCGAACACTGGCTTCAGTTGTGATTTTATGTTCTGCTAAATTAGTGACTCCTGGTAAGTCTGAAAAACCATCAGTGTTCTGTTCTATTAAGTTTAATAATTCTGTCTTTTGTGGATCAGTCAAATCGTTGCCAATGACAACATCAGTCTGAGAAACAGCAGTCAAGGTATTGTGAACCTGTTGTCTGTTGTGCCATTTCTTTAAGAGATTAATGTGCAAAATTTGAAATGGTTTTCGTCGACCAGGAATTCTAACCTTGTAATTTACTGGTCCCATACGCTCTTCGATAACTGCTGGGCCTTGCCATTTAGCTAGGAATTTATGTGGGTCTGACGGTATTAATACTAAAACACGATCGCCTGGTTTGAATTCACGAAGCTGACTGCGTCTATCGTATAGACGTTTTTGTGTTTCCTGTTCTCGTTGTTGATGCTCTACAGCAATACAAGAAAGTCTGGAAATTCTTTCATGTAAGGAAACTATTCGCTCTGCAAAACCCTCCCCAAGAGAGGTTGTTTCATGACCTATCCATTCTTCTCGAACAACATCTAGGATGCCTCTTGGGCGCCTGCCAAATAACAGCTCGAAGGGACTCAAACCAGTGGATGCCTGCGGTGACTCTCGTACAGCGAACAAAACAAAAGGCAGGACAGTGTCCCATGTTGTGGGATCATTATGAGCAACTCTTCTGATTATCTGTTTTAAGGTTTTGTTAAACCGTTCAGTCAAGCCATTAGTTTGAGGATGGTAAACGGTGGTGCACAATTTCTTAATAGCGAACCGTTTACATAATTGTTTCATCACACGAGAAGTGAAAGGTGTGCCTTGATCAGTTAAAATTTCTTTAGGAATGCCAATACGGGTGAACATCACAGAGAGAGCTTTGGCTACAGACGAGGAGTTTGCTTTTTTCAAAGCAGTTACTTCTGGATATCGCGTTGCATAATCAACTAACACCAGCATATACTGGAAACCATTTTTAGTTTTAGGCAAAGGTCCTACAATATCTAAACCCACCCTCTGAAAGGGGACATCCAAAATAGGCATAGGGCAAAGGGGAGCCCTAGGAGGCTTATGAGCAGAGACGATTTGGCAGTCAGGGCATGAAGTGCAGAACCGTTCAACATCTTTTCCCAAAATCACTTCGATAATCGCTCTCTTGTTTTATCAGACCCCAGGTGTCCTCCCAAGATATGAGAGTGAGCCAGCTGTAAAAGAATTTCCCTATGTGCTTCAGGTACTACTAATTGCTCAATAAAGTCTTCCAATAAATGGTCCAAAATCACTCTGAAAATACAACCATCTTTCACCAGAAAGTGTGGTGTTTTTAGGCTCCCATTATATTGGTCTTGGTAATAGGAGTCACTGGCAGTGTAAGCCTGGTTAAATGCATACTCCAACGAGCTATCAGCACGCTGCAAGCGCACAAAATCCTGCTGCTCGCTAGAACTTGGTTTGGGTTCTGAGACATTTACAATTTAAGAGGACGTGCAAGGGTCTTGACAATTTGAGAAATTTTCCAGGGAGTTTTCCTCCGACTCACTGGAGAGATCTGGTTCAATATGTAAATTGGGACCTAAATTGTTCCCTACTGCCACCAGTTCCCCGTCTCCCTCCCCCCAAATGGGTTTAACAGGTGAGTCGATTAGTGACTGGTGTTCAGCCATTAATATAGGAAAAAGAGCATTCCTTCTGCCTATCAGCAAAGGCCAAGGGCATGAATCAGAAATAGCAGACCACACTTTAAAGTGACGACTCTTATAAGTTACAGGAAGAAATAATGTCTCATAGTTCTTAACATCTCCATGTACACAGCGTATGTTAACAGTCTCAGTATTACTATGGTAACTGTCGTCAAGACAGTCGCGTCTTACAACACAAAGGTCACTGCCTGAGTCCAAAAACGCTGTCACCTGTCGGCCCCCGAACTTTACAGAGAAAAATATGCCATCTTTGTTTTTCGACGGATCCGGGATATTCGAGCAACAAACCTCTGCTATGCCAATTTCCATTGAACGGGCTGGAGACAGACGACAATCTCTCACTAAATGACCAGGCTGATCACACCGGAAACATCTTCGCTCGCCGGCACCGAATCGACGACGTCCACGACCACGACTTCTGTCTCCGGTAGCAGGCATCTCATTTGTGGTTGCAGCAACTGCATTTCCTGGTGGTCTAGCCGACAACATCTGAATATCAGTTTTTGAAGGATGACGAGGTACACAATCAAGTTGACGAGGATACTCTGGGCGTTCCCTTTTAGGTTTTAACACAGGATACTGAGTACCGAAGCTACCGCTTGTTTTGAAAGCGGTCTGGGAGCCTTCTAGACGTTGTGAAATAATATCTAGAGATTCAAGATTGTGACGAAGAAATTCATCTCGGATGGGTGCAGGTATTCCAAACAGCACTACGTTCATAACAACTTTTTCAACGATGCGCTCAACCTTATCTCCCTCAAACCAGAATTGCACTTTAAGAATCAAATCTTGTATCTGAGCACGAACAGACCTGTCCATATCCAACCTCCAGTTGTAAAGTGCAAAACCTTTTGACAAAAACGTCGTGGCTTTCTTCAAGACAAGCTGATCTTTCAAAAAATCATAATCGCCAAATTTGTCGTTAGGTATATTTCGTAATGAAAGTAGTGCATCACCAGACAAAAACGGGGTGATGATAACAGCCCAAAGACGTTTGTCCCATCCTAACACAGTCGCCACTTGTTCAAAAGCCAAAAGAAATAGCTCTGGGTCATCAGATGGGCCCATCTTCGACAGGACATTCTTAGCATTGTCCGGAAGTGGAGGCAGAGGAATCACACATCTACTAACTTGCACAGGTGCTGGTGGAGGCGGAACATACTGTTGAGGGATTGGAGAGGCTCTTCGAGGCTGAATATATTGTTGGGTGTCTGTTCGTCTGACAGACGGAGGCTGGAGGCTAGACGCAGGACGTTCGGAATGTAAATCATCTTCTGAATCATATGGGATAGGAACATTCTGGGCGATTTGGAAAAGGTATTCGGCTTCCGCTTGTGCTAATGCATCCATCTGTGCAACCACTCCTGGTACCACTTGTCACTTGGGTTACAAGATTGCACAGAAGACCAGTGGAAGTTGAAGAAACTCGAATTTTTATTCAAACACTGCAAACAAACATTTATCTTTTAAAACTGTTTCAAACGTGCTCCTTGAAAGAGTTTACACCTCCGCTTCGGAGGAATATGTGCGAGGAGCACCAGAGGTCTGAGAGAGAGAAAGAAGCAGAAAATCCATTTTTAACCACAGAGAGAAGTCGGCACAGGCTTTTTGACAAGGCGGAGTAGCGCGCGGGAGGCAGATTACACGACAGAGCCGGCCAGAAGGAAAAGGAGAAATGTGAAGGTAGTCTGTTTAAGTTTCCTAGGGGTTTCCTAGGGCTTTTTCCAGGGGCGTCTGTATCTTTTTGGGGGTAGGATTAGCTTCGCAGCTCACAATATATTTAATGACTTTTAGAAATCTTTTTTATACTAAATGAGTGTAGAGAAAAGCCAAGCAAAATGACACCTTTTATTGGCTAACTAAAAAGATTGCAATATGCAAGTTTTTGAGGCAACTCTGGCCCCTTCTTCAGATTACATCTTGCCTGAAGAAGGGGCCTGAGTTGCCTCGAAAGCTTGCATATTGTAATCTTTTTAGTTAGCCAATAAAAGGTGTCATTTTGCTTGGCTTTTCTCTACATTCATAATGGCTAACACGGTACAACACCCTAGTTATACTAAATGAGTTGAAATGTCTGTAGTTAATGATTTAACAACTAACCACGGTACCTGTCAGAGACAGGTAATAGAATAATTAAAAAATATTTCCTTTCTCTTGCCCTTTGTGTACCTTCAGCACCTTTTCCTCTGTATTTGCATGTGTGAATGTCTCCTCACCAGTGAATCTTCTCTCAAGCGTGTTCTGTTAAAACCTGCTTCTCAGACTCTGTCTTAATTCTCGAGGCATCTTTCTTGCCTATTGTCAGGTTTTGTACTTGCCGTCTTTGAAAGCGACTCTCTCAGTATTATACGCCTTTAATCCTCCTCGTGAGTCTTACATTTGTACTTCCTCTGGTCTCATAACCAAAGTTAAACTGATCAATCAGATTACTCTAAGGGACTGGACACACAGACCTTGGTGTTTTATTATATAGTAGATTACAGACCTGTTTCAAATCTACCCCTTTCTTAGCCATTTCCTCAGAGGCCACTTACTAATTATTTAAACTGTAATAATATCTGTGATAAATTATGATTTTTACAGAGACTCGCTGCATAGATATCACTTTTGCTGAAAAGATGTGAGACTCTAGGAACTTAGCAAATAAATCTGTCATTATTCTTTTAGATCTGATCTCACTTTTTAATACTATAGACCACAGCATTTTCATTTCAATACCTCCCCTAGGACACGAGAGGGCAGCCCCTCTGGTTTACATCGGTGTCACGGGACTGGAGCCAGGAAGTTCAACCCTGTTGAACCCTGATACTTTTATTGTTAGTTTGCTCCACAACATAATACTTGTAAAGATTAGATTTTGTACTTTCACAATGACAAAAAGATATGACACCACAGAAGTTCAGATCAGCTTTACAAGTTTCTTGTTTTAGAGCTGCATGAAGTTATTGAACTTTGAGACTACCCACTGAGCAAATTTTGGAACCCCACTCTGTAGTCTTTGAACCTGACCTTCCTTTTTGGTATAACCCTGAGATTCTAAGGACAGAAGTAGATAACCTTTAAAGTTGCCTTGAATTGTGATCACATTATGCACACTGTGTTAAACCTTGCTGCAATGCAGAAGTCATTTTTTGCTCAGTGTATTGGAGTGCCAAAAATAAAAGAAAAGAAAATTGACCGGCATTCTAGCAGAAGGCCTGCTCTATTGAGAGAAGAGGAGGAGGAGGAATAGGAGGAGGAGGAGGAGTTGGTTACTAAGAATCTAATCAAGCATGAATCTTACTAATTTGCCAGAACTGAAATGCTGGCTGAAATAAGTTAAATTAATGTGGAGGTGCACAGATTCCTGAATATATGCCCACATATCTGAGATGAAATGACAAAGTGTTATGCTCTTACAGTATCTATAAAAAGTATTCACTCCATTGAAAGCCTTCACATTTTATTATTATACAACACTGAATCACAGTGGATATAATTTGACTTTTTTGACACAGATCAAAAAAAAGGCTATTTAAAGTCAAAGTGAAACAGAAGTGGTATGAAGTGGTCTAAGTTAATCACATATTAAACACAAAATACTTAATCGCAGGTATTCACCCCTTTTAATATGACACACCTTGGTGCAGCCAATTGGTGTTAAAACTCATAAGAATAAGCCTAGTGAGGGAGGTCATCAAGAGACCTATGATAATTCTAAAGAAGTTACAACCTACAGTGACTCGGACTGGAAAGACTAAGCATGCAACTGTTGCCCAGGTGTTTACCAGTCACAGCCTCATAGGAAAGTGGGAAAAAGAAAGAAGCTGTTTAAAAAATAAACACATGACATCACAGCTAAGGTTTGCCAGAAATCATGTGGGAGACTATGAAGTCATCTGAAAGAAGATTCTGTGGTGTGATGAGACGAAAATTGAGCTTTTGGGCCATCAGACTAAATGTGGTGTTTGGACACCTCATATTATCAAAAACAGACCATCCCCACCATGAACTATGGTGGTAGCATCATCATGCTTTGGGGATGCTTCACTGCAGCGGGCAGAAAGTAAAATGAATGCAGCAAAATATATAAAAATCCCAGAGGAAAACCTAATGCAGTCTGCAAGAAATCTGTGCCTTGGTAGATTTGTTTCCAGCAAGACAACGACCACAGGCCTGAAGCCAAAGCTACACACGAAAGGCTTAACAACAACAATACTAGTTCCAAGGGTCTGAATACATTTTATAGGCACAGTAAATGCCTAATAAGGAATACGGGACATAATGTTATGGATAAGCTAGTTCTTTATTTTATGAGACAAAAATGTGCCGTTGCTTAGTTGTTTTTATTGCAACCAGAACAGTACAAACACATTTTAGTCCTTCTGGTTGTTTATACATGATTTATAAAAAAATCTAGTTTAAAGTTTTATCTAGACTCCCTTTTTCTTTTATGATATGATGTATTTAAATTGACAAGGATGAGAAAGGGTTTCAAGTTGACTTTTCAGATACAAAGTCAATATTCTGGCTTTTAATATCAGTCTACATGAGATTTTCTAATCATAGCCAGTTTGTGTATGATAACTGCATTTGTGGTTACCACACAATGGCCAACATTATTGTGTGAGACGTCATGGTGTGGCTGATATTTAAGACGGTGGCACTGTATACGTGATGCTCATGTTTATGATTATTTTCAAAATAAACTACTGTCTGTAGGTTAGCAGTTTTAATAGGTAGCCAGCACTTCATTGCTTTTGTTTTTGACATAGATTTTTAGCATATTTTTTGTACTGACACCTGAATTTTTGTTGTCATCTGCCTGGCTTCTTACCACAAAATTAAATTAAGATGGCAATTTATCACTGGTAGTAGCCCAACAAAAATAAATGTAGGGTTAAATTCAAAAACCCAAAAAGGGAGGGAGATAAACTATGAAAAAAAAACTATGTTATATAATAGGAAAATACACTTTTTAATATTTGAAAAAAATTATTAATAAATTAAAAAAAATAAACAAAATGATACAAATAGGTTTTCCTTAAAAAGGCAAAACAAACCAGTCCACAATTCAAAAATCTTAATCCTTTGAAACACGTCACAAAGTCCAAAAACCAAAAAACAGAAATCTAGAACTTACTGAAATGAAATTTAAAAGAGAGCCGATGAACAGAAGAATATCTAGCTAGCGATTTGTTTCAGCCTTATAAACCGTGGGGGGAGGGTGGTTATCCACAGGTGCCTCATTAGAAGATCCTGTCCCCTCAAACTCAACTGTCACGGTTCAGCCAGCAGTTTCCCCCTGGTTGGGGTTCAAAGTGGTGTTTCTTGTTTCTTTTGTGTTATTTTATGCCACTAAAAATGTTTATTTTGTTTATTATGTACATTTTTTTTTGTGTTTGTTTGCAAATGAATGTGGCCTTGGTTATAGTCCCTTGTGTTTTGTGGATGATTCCCCAAGAGGCAGGGCCACCTGCCAATCACTGCCTGGAACCGCCCTCCACCCTGTTTAAGGGAAGGCCTCTCATAGTACTTGGCGGTTCATTGCAAATGCGCTACAGAGTGAAGTGCTTCTAGTGTTTACCGTGCCTTTTGCATTGCTTTGTGTTTTCCTACATATTTGATCCTCTGATCTGTTTAATGACCAAAATTTTTGGACACTATTTTGGGACTTTGTTCACTGTGGATTGCTTTGCTTATTCAGGCAATTCCTTGTACTCTACAGAGCTTTGAGGATTGCGGACCCTTTTTGGAAAATAAACTTCTTATTTTTATAAAGATTTGGGTTTCTAGTCAGGGTTTTGATGGAATTTTTCTCCTTCTAGTGGGCAACTTTTGAAAATGCTTTGTACCTGTGCTTTCAGGACTCCCCAGTATCACATATCATAACATAAAGGAAACATTACAAATATATGCATAGCAAATATAAGAAAATAAACAATTCAATAAAATGTTTATGGACAAACAACATAATAAAAGGAAAAAAAGACATAGTCAAAAACGAGGTGGGTAGAGTAGCCAAAAATTGTACTCAAGTAAGAGTAGCATCACTTCAAAATAATATTACTCAAGTAGAAGTAAAAAGTAATCATCCAAAAAGTTACTCAAGTAAGAGTAAAAAAGTACTTGGTGAAAAGACTACTCAAGTACTGAGTAACTGTTTGATCATAATAAATTATTTATTTTTTAGAAATGTTGTAATAAGATAGACAAAATATAAAATAATGTTCAAATTCTGCTATTTCCAAATAATACAATAAAAAATTAGTAAAAATAAATAACATCTTTACAAAATAAAGATGCACAAATAACACAAAGTTCCAAATCTCAGTTTTTCACAACAAAGCTTTTGAAGCCAATACCTACAGTAGGTAACGTGTTTGAACAGTGCAAACTACTTACAGTGACAAGATATACTGTACACCAGGGGTGCCCAATACATTGATCATGATCGACCGGTAGATCGGAAAGGTAGTGCAGGTAGATCGCGTTGCATTCAAAAAAATTTTTTTTAAGGTTAATCTATCATATATCCTCCCTATGGCATTTGCCACTTGATTGACATACAGGGCGGCCAGTCTGAGATCTCTTTTCTTCTAACACACTGGTCATCCCGCACACACAATCAAACGCGCAAGCTACTGCAAAAGTGATCTTGTTGGTTATGGGCTGGATGTGGAATTGGAAGAGGATTTTTTTCTCTCATAATGTCACAATCGAAGTGCGTTTGTCTGATCTTTCAATCTATCAGGGCATTTTTTTTCCGATGTGACCAACATGTTGAATGAGCTTAATTTACAGCTGCAAGGAAAAGAGAAAACCATGGTCAATATGATTGGCTCAGTTAATGCTTTCAAATGAAAAATGCAATATCTGTCCTCAAAGCTGCAGTGCCTTGATTTGGGGAACATCCAAAACCTCGCGTCAGAGCAGGAGACACAATGGAAGGCGTGTGCTCAACTTGACAGCATACGCTACACAGAGCAGATTGAAAATTGTCTCAAAGACTCTATACTTGAACCAATTCGGCTCTACTTATTTATGCGAGTCAGCCTTTTCCCACATGAAGATTATTAAATCCAAATACTGTAGTGACCATAAATGTATTGAATTGTTATTGTGCAAATAAGGGTTATTCAGTTATGCAAGGTACGACAACATATATTTTATGTATAAAGTATACTCAGTATATATATATATATATTTTCATGTACAGTATTCTTTCTTTCCCTGTCCGCTGTCTGTGAGGAATTTGTGCCGCTAGGATGCGACAGTTTGTGTGTGGTCATGTGACTGCATGGCTACGTCTGATTTGTGAAACGCAGCCATGTGATTATTGTTGCTACGTCTGATTGGTGAAACAGTCATGCAGTAGATCCACTGGCGGATTCTCTCTGGCAAAAATATAGCGTATAATGTATCTAATGGAAAAAAAGTAACAATTCGAGTGTTGCCCAATGTAGCGGAGTAAGAGTAGCGTTTCTTCTTCACAAATGTACTCAAGTAAAAGTAAAAAGTATGGTGCAGTAAAACTGCTCTTAGAAGTACAATTTTTTTTTAAAAGTCACTCAAGTAAATGTAACGGAGTAAATGTAACACGTTACTACCCACCTCTGGAAATATACAACATATTTCAAAGACCATAAAATAAAATGTAAACAAAGAACACCTCAGCTAGGGAAGAAAGTCTGACTGTAACATTATATTTTTGCTCCAGTTGGTTTTAACCTTTTATCTTATGCCTTTTCCTCAGTACTGTTTCCTGGTTACTTTTATTATTTATTTTCTTTATTTTTCTTGCACTTTCAGCCCATTATACAAAGCACACAACAAGCCACTCTGCATTCTTTCCCTGATTTTCTTTTCAGTGTCATTCTGCTTCTAGTGAAAGTCTACAATTGATTAGTGACATTGATTCTGCTTAACTCTTAGATATTTTTAAAAAGGTAGGAGGCAATGTTTGGGCAGTTGCATAAGGAAAGAATGTCAGTCAGTCCGTCATTGTCCAACCTGCTATATTCTAACACAGGGCCACCGGGGTCTGCTGGAGCCAATCCCAGCCAACACAGGGCGCAAGGCAGGAACAAACCCGAGCAGGGCGCCAGCCCACCGCATGGCACACGATCGCCACAATGCACCTAACCTGCATGTCTTTGGACTGTGGGAGGAAACCGGAGAACCCGTTGGAAACCCACCTAGAAACGGATAGAACATGCAAACTCCACCCAGGTCTCCTTACTGCGAGGCAGCAGAGCTACCACTGCATCACCGTGCTGCCCTGAGGAAAGAATGTGTTTTTGTTAAACAATTTTATTTATCATCTGAAGCATAAACGCAGAAAACATCTAGTGCCGGGGTAATTGTGTTTTTTTCTTTTCTTTTTTTTTTTTTTGTAACTTCTAGAGCAGTGACTATCTTGATTTAAGTCAGCCATGTTTCCTAAAGTGGTGGCCATCTTGTGGTTTGCTATAATGGGGTTGTCATTTTTGACAGTCCGGTCTGACATTCTGATATACTCTTGCACATTGAAAATTTAATGCCCTGTGTTGATACGAAAAACATTTTCTAGTTATAAATGCTTGCTTTTTTTTAACAACTTTTGGCTAGGGCTCAGCACTGCCTCTAACGTATGACAAAATATTATTGCTATTTTGCAAATTTGCTCGCCCTGCTTTACTATAATAAGGTCAAATAGGTCTTTTCTAAACTTTCTCTTTCAGAGTTATGAAGATCAAAACCGCAGCATTGTTGCAGATGTGGTCTTGGACTTGCACTATTCAGCCTATATAACCCAACATCTTTTTAATTTCACTACATCTTTGGTTTGAAGATACTGTTACAACCACTGTGAATTCCAACACCACTGGATTTTTTCAGAAGGCCAGCATTTGTAGAGAAATTCAATAAATGATTCTACTTTATTAAAAGCTAAAGCAAAACTTGATTAAATTGAATCAAAATTACTTTGCTGTTTTCTTTCTTTTTAAGAAAATTATACTTTAAAAGATTTTTTTTCAAAAGTGTAACACATTTATATTGAAATTGTCACTAGGGCTTTAACCTCTAGTATCATGTAATTGGTTTCTCAGTAGGAAGACATAACCCAGCCACATATCTATTATTATGCATTAACAAAAAAAATTCTTTTAAGCCATGTTTCTGATGTCTAGTTTTCTAACTCACTTTCTCTCCGTTCACCTTTCTGCTCCTCTCCTCTCTTCTGCATGTTTCCCCATTTCTTTCCTTGCAAGTCTCAAGTATGTATTTAAGGGTTTACCCCGAGCTAATCCCTGTATTATTTAACTAATGTAGTTTCACTATTATACTCCAGGCAGTTTTTAAAGCTAGAGCAACAGAAGCCAATAATGCATTACTTTTTTAACCACTGAGGAAACCATCTGGGAGCAAAAAACAAAATGAAAAGTAAATGTTATTCCTACATGTCATCTTTATCACTTCCAGAGAGCTGTGATGTTCTTTGTCTTTCTATCATATCATCAGCATATTTAACCAGATGTCAGAAAAGGTGAGAACTACAGAGCTGTATTTGCATATATTCTGACTATGCTTGACAGACACTTCTTGCAGTGCAGCACATTTCTTTCATCTCTTGGCAGTCAAATAACAAGGTGATGTTGTCCTCATTCATATAACTTATGAAGATAAATTTGTACATATGTACACAGGCAGGCATTCATACCTTTTTGTGATTTAAAAATGTGCTATGAGAGGGGGATTGGGGATGCTTTGGTGTCCAGGTTGAAGAAGTTGGTGGTACCATCCTTAGATTTGAAGCCAATACAAAGGATGGACACTGAATAATTATCATCCTGGGTAATATATTATCCCTGTGCTCTGGGTGGCAGCATATCTCTGGTATTACTCTAGTTTGGATTCCTGTTGGGCTGCAAAGCAATTGTTGTTGTATCAAACAGCCCTGTACTTCCAGGGTCACTGGGGAGAGTTATTGGGGGATGGCCTCCATGATCTCATCCATATGCCCTGGAAGTGCCTCTGGACTACACGTTTGAAGTGTTGGAAGAACGTTCGGGTCCAGCTTTAAGAGACACCTTTACTCCTTATATGGGCAAGGTTGGAGTCAGAAGTGTAAAAAGAACAATGGAGCACCTGAGCTAGTGAAGGAGAAGGAAGACATCTCAGCAGAATGTGAGTTTGTACTGAGGCAAACTTTAAAGAAAAAAAATATAACCTGTAAGTGGTAATTTGGCTTTCCAGGAAAAATTATGTACGATCAAAACATTTTTAGGCAGCTGGTGTGCCCATACCCATATGATTACTGAAGATATTAAGGTTTGTTATGTTATCAAAAAGCAAGCTGATCATTTTATAAAACTTATTTCATGACAGAAAAAGATAGAAAATACAAAAGAGATGGCATCTCATCCTATATATTAATTTATCTATTAAAGTATTCACTTGAACAGTTATTTATGCTTGTATTTTTAAAGTAAAAAGAAGATATTGCCCAGTGTAAAGAGGTTAATGAAAGAGTGGAAGTCACCAATGAGAGCATACACTGTATGCTGCATTTTCCAGTTATTACAGGGCCAGAAACTGGTTTACAGTTGGACTTATATGAACTCATAGATGCACTACCAGTTGTATATCCTGCACTAAGCCACAATAAAGCACAGCACTAAATGCTCCTATGGTATTAATTATAAAACTCTGTTTCCTAACAGATTGGAAACTAGTTGAGAAACAGAACACACATTCTGTCACTGTGTTAACATTAGTCATTGATGTATTTTATAAGATAATAAGTATATGAAAGATAAAATATTACTAATCTACCAAAAAACATAAAAGTTGTGAGGAAAAGTGTGACATTTGTCACAATTAGACAGTGCACATGAGAATCTGAGTGCTGGGTGTTACAAAAAATCTCTAAGAAATGATGGCATAAAATAGTTGTTCTTCAAAAACAGATTGCTAAAATTAAAAAAAAATTCTGGTGTTTTCGTGTTATACAGTAGTAGTACTTCTTTCAAAGGTAACATACTATACTTGTACTTTTGCTTTATTTAGTTCTCCCTCGTGGGTGTTTGTGTTTTTTGGGGGTACTCCTGTTTTCCTCACTTTTCTCATTCCTGCTTTTTGGAAAATGTTACAAGACAATTAGTAATTGGATCAGCACACTCAGAGATGGTTTAATCCACAAGCCATGAGGTTACTGATAAGCTACCACTAGTGATAAATTCATGGTACAGTTATATTGTATTCTTTTCTTACTGTCACTCATTTGAAAAGGACATGCAACTGAGGATTTCATTGCACTTTGTAAAACATGATAATTGAATTTGAGGGCTGAATGGGCTGAGTGTCTCAAAACTTGAAAATTGCTCTTTCTTAAGATAGCGAAAATACATACAAAGACATATACAGTACTTTGATTTAAAACAAATTCAGGCACATCCTAAAAATATATCAAGTACTTAATCCTCTCACTTCACTTCAGTTTTGACCACAGAATAAATTACAGGTAAAATCTGAAGGTTATTAGAAATTTGCCTCATATGTTTTAGGCAATAAAACTTGAAAATGTAATTTATAAGGGATGTTTACAGAGAAACCAAAAAAATCTCTGAAAAAGACGAGTGCTAAGTTGTAAAGTAGATCTGTTAAACCTTTACAGTTTATTACAGTTTGTTTTATTAAATACAGTCGACCCTTGATATACGACCGGCTTGACATGCGAACAACTTGATTTACGACCAAAATTTTTATTTTGATTTACGACCAACATCTTGCGTTACGACCTGAATGCGGTCACGTGTATCCACTTGCGCGATTGTAAACAAACAGAAACATTCCTATTAATGTGGCACTCATTCAATAAAATGTCAGGTTTGTAAACTCTCTTGGGACCTCCCCCAACTAGAAGACATGCCAAAGTCCAAACTCCGTATGGAAGACTGTTTATCTGTATCTGTTAACAGCCGGCTTAAAGCTGTGCTGAGTCTCTCAGCCAAAGCAAACAGAAAAGATATCGATGGGTGATATGCATGTGATATCCCTGCCCGGCAATGGACAAGCAAGTTTCCACAGTCGCGGCAATCGCGCTTCAGGACGCACTTCAGCACGCACTTCAGCATGTCGTTCCCATTGAGGGGGGGGGGGGGGTCTCAGAAGAGTTCAGAAACAGTTCCTTGTATCATCGCAAGGAAATGCTGAGAAAAATTCTTGTCAGAATAACTTGTAGGCAGGAGGAGAATAAAATTAACGCAAAAGAAGCTATTGCAATGATTGCAAATGTCTGAGCGCAAATTAAAGAAAGCCTTTAAAAAGCCTTCAGTTTCATTATCATCCTCCTCCCTTCCTGCAGCCCAAAGATGTCAAATTAAATGGTGAGTACAGTATGAAATTGTTGTTTCTGGTAGGCTAGGCACTTTTTATTACTTTTTGGTTAGTACATTAGAAAAATTATTGGTGTTTTGGTAAATTATGCACATTATACAACCCTTTTTTTATTATGAAAAGGTTAAGTAAGTGTTGCAGTGGGAGGTTCGGAACGCATTATGGGTATTTCCATTATTTCTTATGGGAAAAATAGTCTTGACTTACAACCAACTTGAGTTACAACCAGCCCTCACGAACGAATTGAGTTCGTAAGTCAAGGGTCCACTGTAGTCTTTATTAAATAAATATAAAATATTTTAAAAGTTCATTAAAGGCTAATGTTAAAAATGCAGAAAAAAAAGTGCTCTAGTGGACATTTGTGGCACTTCAAGGTACTCCAGAAGAAATTTAAAATATTACTTTTGATAATAGGGGTATGTGATGATCATGTCAACTGAAAAAGTAAACTTCACTAAAGTAAACTGTTGTGGCTCTACAAAATCCTTCCACCAGCTCATCTGTATATCCATCGAGCTACTGTGTCCTCATTTATTCATTTTGAATGCTGAATTCATTTATTCATTTAAATTGCAGTAAAACCAATTTTTGCAGCATTCGAGAGAACACCAGCTTATTTGTAGCACACACAGATACCCATATCTACAAATACACCGGTAAAAAATACAGTAAATAATAAACCTAAGGTGAATCTGGTAAGTGTAGCAATAAAGAAGATACAGATACAAATACAGCAATAAAGAAGAAATGCAGCAATACTGAAGAACTGAGAGAGAAAAAAAGAACAACTGGGAGTATTAGTAATTGAGGGGAGCATTTTTAACACAATAATGGACAGTCAAGAAACCACTGGTGGTTTTTTAGAACTCAAAGGGTTAAGGAAAGAATTCCCAGATGTACAGTTAAGGAAGGGCAGTCCAGCCAACTCCAGGGTGCCTGAAAGTGAAAGAATGAGCTGACAGAGAACTGTGAAGAGTCAGCTATAACTTCCCTAGTTTGATGGGTGATAGCAAATTAAGTGCTACTAAGAATAAGTGGGACACTTCTGCTACAAATGGAAAGTGGGCAAGTCAGACATTACCTAGAAAATATGTTTCTTTGTAAGTTGTTCTGAAGTGCAGAAAAATCCTGAGGTTAGTTGGACAGAATCATGTTTTTCATTGTTTTATGTTTTCCTAAAAATCATCGCCACTTTAGCATGCATTTTATAAATAAAAAAGAGCATTTCTGTATATTGATTTTCTTTATCACTTTTATATACAATAAACATATGAAAGTGTAATTGAACACATCTCAACATAATTTTAAAGAAATTGAATAGGTAAATTTATGTTTTTCATTTTAAAATAATATGTTAGTGAGAATTACTGAAAGAAGTGTACAGTGTCCTGTGCAGAAATAAAAATATAGCTTGCCCATATTGAGTAATATATGCCTCATTTGTTCTCTACAGAGAGTTAAAGACAAAGAAAAATTGCTAATTTTATTAAGATTCCCGCTGTTCATTAAATTTCTCATACCATTAAAGTAATTACTTAAAAAGTGAAACCATACAAGTAAAACACCCTTGGGATATAAAGTTATAAAACCCATACATACTTTATTTAATTGTCCTCTAACTGAAAAGCTAAGTTCCTACTTGGCATTTGTTGGACCACCGAAGTTCTTGGTAACTCATTTTGAACCACTCAAGTGCTACTCATGCACTTCAAGTTTCATGAATACAACTAAAGACAGTAATTCATTAAACATCATCAAGGTGTACATCTAATGTACAACTAAACACAGATCAGCTTTATATAAGCATCAATGGATGAAAAGTAATTATTTTCTTATGCAAGACTTTTTTACAGTTGCTTCTTCTATTCATTTTCATTCTTAAAACTGTTTTTATGTATTTCCCAGGTAAAAAATATTTACAAATGTACCTTTCTTTATAAAGCTTTTCTTTCAAACAATTAACTATAGCAACTGCCTCATGTTTAATGATGTGCGTAGAATTCACAGTAAAACATGGTGTACGAACAAAACTTGAAATACATGTACACACAAAAAATGTAGATGCATAAAACTGTGCATAGGCAAAGTTCCACGTACTTCCCATTTATAAATACCAATCAACATGAATTTTAACACACATCCACACATCTACAGTCACACCCCAACTCCATCCAGAATTTGAATATGCAAATCAATATAAATACCCCCTCCCTTTCAGTGTTTTGTTAAAAGACAGTGACAAGCATGTGTAAAAATGAAGAAGTTCTGTGAATGCGAAATGAGGTCCTGCTCAGTGAAGTATAGGCAAAAAAAACGTACTATTTGGTGTCTTAAGCAGAGGTAGGTTGAAATGTCAACTTTAATCTCAAAATATCCACTTTAATCTCATAGTTTATTTTGTCATTAAAGCAGAATGTCGTAAACCTCATCTTAAAATCGGTGTTTAATTTACTAGAGTTTCTCAAATGCCATTGTAATTTAAATAGCATGTAAAATGCTGAGTATTCTAAGTGTTTCCCAAATCACTACATGCTTCTTAAACAGGTTTTCTCTTATGCCGACTGGTGTGCGTAGACAGTGATCGCTACACAAAATATATTACATTCACGATATTACAACTCTCTGAACATTTTAAAATACTAAGATGCATACTTCATATCATTTTCATGATGAAATGTCACAGCGGTAGCAATGAACTGGCGCCCCATCCAGGGTTTGTTCCTTGATCACACAAGATGCTTGGTAGGATGGACGTGACCCTGGATGGAATAATTTATTTCAGCAGTACTGTTTCTGTCAAATATATCAATCGCCATTCTTCATGTAACTAATTGCCACACAATAAACGCCGGTAGTAAATGTAAAACCAGCTGTTAGCTTAGAATACTGATTCTTCAAAACATTTAAAAAATATCTATCCATCCATTCAGGGTCGTGCCAGTCCCAGCAAGCATCGAGCACAAGGCAGGAACAATCCCTGGACAGGGTGCCAGCACATCGCCGGGTGAATGCAAGCACACACATACACTAGTAGCATCAAATTAACACCACCAAATCCCTTAACCTGCATTCCTTTGGAAGAAAACTGAAGCATGCGGTGCAGAATGATTACGATCAAGTGAATTAAATTTGTAAATGATATACAAATAATTTTGGTGTATTTGATAAAGCTCGCATCATGGATGCATATCTACAAAAGAAAGGGAAACAATAACACTGCTTTGATGCCAGGTGCTGTCCGTTTGTAAAATTGAGCAGAAACGTGCATAAACATTGTGTGAGGTTGAAGTGAAAATGTAAGTGTGGAAACGGTTGTACACAACATTTTTGTGTACGTACACTGTTTATACAGTACTTGAGGCCCATGGACTATCACTGCAAAACGTAAGGATTAATTTTGTGCTCAGACCCTTTTATATGTTTGAGGAAAAAGCAACAGTCTCTGTTGAGATCATCTGACTTACCCATGAGTGTAAAACCCACCTGAATATATCTACAGGTTTGGCAACTGGCAAGTTTTAGCAAACCAACAAAGTCAATGTCACTGGTATTGCACTCATCATCACCCTCCGTGGCTTTTTTCAACAATGTAACAGTCTGATTAAGGACAGAATTAAGTTTCTAAATAAAAAAAAAAAAAACAACCAAAGGAAAATTGTAAAAATATCTTTTAGAGGTAACATACTGGAATTGAAGACAAAATACAGAGAGATGGGCTAGTATGTGGCCACCAAAATGTTTGTGTGGCAGGCTGACCAATTGGAAGAAGATAGGGAAGGAACTTTTTTAAAAATATCTTTTAGATTATAAGAGCTAGATTTAAACTAAACCTTTGCTTGTTCCAGAGCTCATGTTGCTTTTGGGTAGGTATGTGGGGATTACTCTATAGCATTCAGTGGTAAGTGCACTATTCAATGAGCCAATGCCTACGTGGGCAGATACTGCATGTTGTCACGCAAAAACAAAAATAAGAAGGAAACTAAAAAAAAGTTTAAAAAGTTGGTATTTGGTCCAACTAATTAGGTAAAAAAAACGATTAATGCTTAATGTTAATAACATAAAATCTTTATAATCTTTATAATTTCTGGCAACTAACATTCTCCAAAATATTTTTCTTTTTTTTAATTTCTCAAGTCTTTCTGTTACATCCCTCTAGCACAGAATTTTATCTTTAGATACCATTGCAGCATAACATGCTCTGGTCTCTCACTGGAGGGCATCCAATTCCCTCTCTTAATTTCCTGGAAATCCTCTTTTTATAATCTAATGCTCCTTGAGCTATCGGCCATGAAAATCAATTGTGCTCCTGTGGATAACACTAAAAGTGGTCTTTAGTGGTGGACCGAATGCATAAATGGATTTTTGCCTTAAAATAATTGGCCTGAGGTGAATTTACTATTCTTTTCCCAATTCCGCCCCCCTTCCTAGAAGTCTTCTGCATGTTCTCTTCAACCTTATAACTTTCATTCTGTCATGCACTGTGGTGGGGGTTTACATATCGGCAGGGATGAAGTTTTGAGGGTTTTTTTTGTTGTGTTCTACTATTTCAGAATTCTCATAACTGATAGTGTTGTCATAGTTTTCATGTTTCAATTCTTTGAAAAAAATTCAAGCAACATATTTAACAAAAGCGTGCCAATGATAGGAAAACAATTGAGGTAATAGTAATAGAAAAATTATGACTTATGGAACAAACATTTTACATTAAATTTACTGCAATAAAAATAATTAGAAACAAAACCCAAAGAGAACAAACTCAATAACAAAAAAAAAGATAGTCACCATTTAAATAAGCAATTGAACATCCTAATGAACATTCCATTTGTAAAAACAGAATGTACAAAATTAAAACAGAAACAAA
Organism: Erpetoichthys calabaricus; assembly: GCF_900747795.2. NCBI lineage: Eukaryota > Metazoa > Chordata > Cladistia > Polypteriformes > Polypteridae > Erpetoichthys > Erpetoichthys calabaricus. Next base: position 86,987,320 of record NC_041394.2, read on the forward strand.
ATTAAATTTGATGCTTTTTTGTTTATGTCAGTTAATCCCTAGAATTGTGGAATCACATGAATAAAAAATATCAAAAGAAACCATTAAAAAAGAAAAGAAATTAGACAGGGCATCACACAGTAAATTGAATGGCAATAATGACCAGTTAAAAAAGAGGTATGTAAAGTAGAAGAAATAGAGAAAACTAATCATTTAATATCCAGATTTATAAGAAAATGTCTATACAAATTAACTTTATGAAATCAAATGGAAAAGCTGACTTATTTGGAAGAATTCTCCTTCTTCAGAGTAATAATTATGATATCCAGGTCAGGATGTCCAGGTCACTGAAGGGCACACTTGCACAGGCACCCACTGGAGCAATTTAGAGTTGCCAGTTAACCTAAAATACACATCAGTCACACAGACACGTGGTGAGGAAACACAAAATGTACAAACATTGAATTGGCCCAAGATGCAGACCTCAAATGCTGAAGCTGTGACACTCACACAAGTCACTCTGCCACTCTCTACAAATTAATAAATCACAACTTGAGAAAATAATTTAGTAAAGTGCTGATAAATTTTCATTGACAAAAAAAGTAATGTCTTCATGTGTCTCTTATTATTTTAATTTCATTTCATTTCAGGGAGAACGCGTTTTTCTAATAAACCTAAGGAGTGTAAAGGAAAAAAAAACAATTCTTGCAAAAAATCTGTTTCAAAGCATTTACTTGTTTGTCGACACACATCCATAGCCATTGAAGTAAGCTTGTAGTTAGACAACATAAGCATTTGTCACTAGTTATTGCTCCCATAAATAAATTTGCCTGTTGTATTTTCTGATGACATGCATTTGCATCAAAAAAATGGCTTGACAGTGACTGCACACCAAGCGCTAAAAAATATTACTACAGAAATTTTATTGTTTTTCCATTTAAGAATCTGGACCTTTAATTTAAATTTAGGCATTTTACATTTGCCTATAAATTAAAGAAGTTATGGCTCTGAGGCTAAGGATCTGCGCTGGTATCCCGAAGGTTGCCGGTTCGAATCCCCGTCACTGCCAAAAGAGATCCTACTCTGCTGGGCCCTTGAGCAAGGCCCTTAACCTGTAATTGCTCCAGGGGGCGCTGTACAATGGCTGACCCTGCGCTCTGACCCCAAGGGGTATGCGAAAAAAACTAACAAACACTGTTGTAAGTCACTCTGGATAAGAGCGTCTGCTAAATGATGTAAATGTAAATGTAAAAATTCAGGAGTTTCAACTCTAGCCTCCTGTTTACACTAAAATTAGTTGCTTGGAACAATTATTGTTAACAAGTCCATTGTAATTTTAAAGCCTTTTGTATGTGATGAGTGCTACAAAATAAAAAATAAAAGTGCAGCAAATAATAAAATATAAAATAAAATACATTATTAAAAACAAAAAATATTTTGAACAGAACAGAGGAAAACTGAGTATTGTGTTAACCAGCATTTGATTCTTTAAAGCAGTTATTTCAGCTCTTACTTTTGTGGAAGGTCACAGACATGTTTAATATCTTTTGGGAAGCTGAGACCAATTCTACTGTATGCCAAGCAAACCTACTCTCTGTCTGTCAATAACTAAAATTCTTCATTGTTTAACTGAATAAATGTCATGCCCTTTTCTTTAATTTGCTGATAATCAACTAAATGGTTCAGAGTCTGCTTTAATATTTATTTTCATATTACTCTCCTACTAGAGTATAATAGAAACATTAAGAAGGAAGTGATCTAAACCATGTGAAACAAAATAGTGCAATATAACTGAAGGATACAAATAAGAAGATTTTGTAATAGTGTACCTTATTAGCAATCATGGCTCATCTTCAAAAATAAGAATAGTGTAGCAATTGAAATCACGTAATACAGATTTATAAGAATGTGAATTTTGTGCACATCTACCTAGGGGTGACCTTTAAGATATTTCTTGGGTTTCACAGAAACATGTGGTTCTCTATCTTGTGACATGTCCACTTGGCAATGTAAAAAACTTCCATCCATCCATCCATTTTCCAACCCGCTGAATCCAAACACAGGGTCACGGGGGTCTGCTGGAGCCAATCCCAGCCAACACAGGGCACAAGGCAGGAACCAATCCTGGGCAGGGTGCCAACCCACCGCAGGACACACACAAACACACCCACACACCAAGCACACACTAGGGCCAATTTAGAATCGCCAATCCACCTAACCTGCATGTCTTTGGACTGTGGGAGGAAACCGGAGCGCCCGGAGGAAACCCACGCAGACACGGGGAGAACATGCAAACTCCACACAGGGAGGACCCGGGAAGCGAACCCAGGTCCCCAGGTCTCCCAACTGCGAGGCAGCAGCGCTACCCACTGCGCCACCGTGCCGCCTGTAAAAAAACTTTTTCTTTTTTATTTGTAATATCCTTCAGGTATTCTCTCAAATTGGCTTAATGCACAACTTATTTAACATTGTTTGTGACATCAGAGCAAAATGTTTCAGACTGTGTTAATTTGCACAAAACATAAAAGCAGTTTTCAAACTGTAGATGGACCTTGTTTGTGTTCCAAATACCTCACATAGCTTAAAAACAGTTCTTAGATAAACAAGGTATAGAGTATTTGCAATGTGCAGGTGAACCAGAGTCCTAAAGGAAACCCATGCTAAAGGGGAGAACATGCAACGTCCACAAACAGGGGGGCATCTTAGGTGGCATCTTAGATTACTGCAGACTGGAAACTCTGCTTCAACTGTTCAACTGTTCTTCAACTCTGATTTAAGACAAACAATGGATTTGTAAGTAATCAACAGAAGTTTGACTCAACTTGCAAGGCTTAATTTACTTTAATTTCTGCAGAATATCTGTAGGTTCTAACCTATTAGTTGCTCCCTGAAGAAGGCCCATTTGTAATATTCTGATATTTCCTATTTTTCAGATTTTGTTAACCTAAACTTTAAATATAAACCTCTGGCAGTTTACTACTTACCTTTTCACCATTTAAGGTAATTTGTTGCATTACTTTTCAACTGATTAAATTTGGAGAAAAATTGTAAAAACTGAGGTGTTCTAAACTTTTTGCCCAGTATGTATATTAAGCTGGGGCATTTTTTCAAAGTGATTTACAATATTAGGATAAGGTACAAGTGTTTACAGATTTGTTTTACATTTCTAGCTCAGGCAGGTTAAATGACTTCCTCTTGGTTGTACAGTGAGGCTGAAACAGGATTCTAAACCAGCAGCCTTGAAGTTTAAAGTCCACACTGCCTACTATAAGGGTGTTTGTCTGAGTGAGCATCAGATGAGTGAAGCCAGCCATGGCAGGCTCAAAATAAAGTTTTGTTTTTTTCTTACTTCTCGGACAAGACTTATGAACCATTATGTTCCTTTCTCTCTGTGGTGCTGCATGCTTTCATATCTCTCCTTCAGTAGTTCCATTAAGGCAACCCAGCTGTGATACTGTCTTTTACAAGATAGAATTGAAAAGGAAAATAAAAGACCAACACACAAAATATTTTTGAGCAGCAAGTGGTAGCCAAGGAACAGGCTAAAGCTTAATATACTAGGAAAAGTCAGAAATACCAATTGTCAAAACAAGAAAAACATACCAACAATGGTAACTGATATATAGTGCTAAAGATCTCAATTCCTTGGAAACCCTTTCACATCTAAAGCTCAGTTCACATGGTTAGTGGTGTTCTTTTGGTGTCAATCCAGAAGTGCATTGTTTGTCAATGAGACACTGACTGAAAAGTTCTCCCTCCTTTGGCAGTGACCTTGCTTCGAACGTTAAAACTTTTTAATATTTTCAGTCATTCCTCTACAGAAAGACATATGGGTGTTTGCATTTTTTTCACCATTACACCATTAGCATAGACTGTTGGCACAAGGCAGGATGGGTGTCTGAATTCATGCGGTTGGTGCCAAATTCTGTATGCTTTAGCAGAAATCAGAATTTGTTAGACCAGACTATGATTTAACAGCTGTTCAGTTTTGATCAGCTTGTGCCCACTGCAGCCTTACATTTCTGTTCTTGGTTGATACAAGTGGAAACCGACATCGTCTTCTGTTGTCATAGCCCATTTGCCTCAAGGTTTGACATGTGCATTAATAGATGTTTTTCTGCTCACCATGGTTGCACAGAGTGGTTATCTTAGTTACTGTAGCCATTTTGTCAGCTCAAATCTGTCTGGCTGGCCTCTCTCATCCACAAGGCACTTCTATCCACAGAACTGCCGCTTACTAGACATATTTTGTTTTTCAAACTGCTCTGAGAAAACTGTGATGCATGAACAGGAGATCAGCAGCTACAGAAATACTCAATCCAGCCTATCTGGTACCAGCAATCATGCCACAGTCAAAATCACATTTTTTACCCATTCTGGTGTTTGATGAGAACATTATCTGAAGCCCCTGACTTGTACCTGCATGACTTTATGCAAGTTGCTGCCACATGATGGGATGATTAAATAATGTTATTTATAAACAGCTGTCCAGGTGTTCCTAACAATTTGCTCATTGCACATTTACAGTACAGCATATAAATAATTGGTAACTGTGTTTTTTTAGCACAAGACTTTTGTTTATTTCTCTGTTTTCAAAACAAATCTACTTTATATTTTGCTTTTTACTGTTAGGAGAGGCATATAATATGAGATTTATTCCCTCTGTTACAATATTAAGAGTTCAGCTGTCCAAATTCATTTGCCGTGATAGCTGATCAGAGGCAGACATACATTGTGTGATTTTCTTTATGGGTTCCTGAAAGGTTGGAGGCCTTTTGAGGAATCTTGCATAACTACATGCTGAGCCCATTGGGCATGATTTTACAGTACAAATTGACGCTGTAAAGAAACAGGATATATTTTGCTGTAAATCTGTTTTTATTTATAATAGGCTAAATGTAGACAAGCTCACTATAAGAAGTTGAGTGATTATCCTGTATGTTAGGGTACACAAACTATGTTACTTATGCTCACTTGCTAATAGTACAGATTTGCAATGCCAGTATCAATTTATGGCTGTATGGGCAATGTTCCTCAATATGTATTCTTTAAATACCTGATCATGATATTTCTCAGAGGATGTTTCTCGTGCCACAGCTCGCACAGTTTTTCTTTGTTCTCAGGTGTCTACAGATGTTTCACAGCCTGGCTTGAAAATGCATACACATTGAGCTGCTTCAATGGAAACTGAAACATAGATTCTGCTCACCTAAATTCTTACACCATGATAAAATCAAGCTGAACATGCCCACGTTTTTTGACATGTTAGAAAACCATCAGGTTGGAATGCATTCCATACCATTCCATACCTTGCAAGTTGTAATATTACAGCCTTCAAAGACTTCTAGTGATTTTGTGCTGATTTGAAAAACCACTTGGGTGATTGCAACTGAAACAATATTTGCATAGTATCCTTAAAAGCATAATGTGCCTGAATTTAAAAGGAAATAAGTTAGGGCCTTTGATCTGGTCTCTTTTATCCCCTATTTTTCCTGTCCAGTCATCTGTCTCAACTAAGTAATGGCTGTGTGAGAATCTGCCTTATGTTTAGCCAGGCAACTGACCAACCAAAGAGGTAGCAGATGTTCTGTTTCTGTTCAGTCACTAGCTAAACACAGTCTGCTTTGCTTTCAAGTCCACTTGTTTATTTTGTGAAGCTAGTATCAGTCTAACAAATTCTGCCAGCTTGTGGGCCCTGTTGGTCAGCATGAGTTGTATATGTAATGTAGTTTGAACTACCACTTTTGGCCTTTACTTTCACTGACTTGAATTCATATCTGCTTGACAACAAGTCTAACAGTTAAGTCAGTCAGTCAGCCAGTCGTTTTACAACCCGCTATATCCTAACTACAGGGTCAGGGGGGTCTGCTGGAGCCAATCCCAGCCAACACAGGGTGCAAGGCAGGAACAAACCCCGGGCAGGGTGCCAGCCCACCACAGGGCACACACACACACACACACACACACACACCAAGCACACACTAGGGGCAATTTAAGATCGCCAATGGACCTAACCTACATGTTTTTGGACTGTGGGAGGAAACCGGAGCACCCAGATGAAACCCACACAGACACGGGGAGATCATGCAAACTCCACGCAGGGAGGACCTGGGAAGCAAACCCAGGTCTCCTTACTGTGAGGCAGTAGCGATACCACTGTGCCACCGTGCCGCCCTAATAGTTAAGTGGTAGGCATAAACCACTCAGATATTAGACAAAGTCATGGTTTTGAGCAAAGCATTTTCTTTATTTTCAATCAGGAGAAACCGTCTAAGCTAAAATGAACACTTTTTAAAACAATGTGAGAAATTGGGGAGAATTTGAAGTTCAAAACCAAATACTCAAGCCTGCACAGAAAACTGCACATAAGTAATAGAAATGAAATAGACATCACCAAGGTGAAAGTGGACAACACAGAGACAAGACACCTATTGACTGGTTGTAGGTGACCAAACAGTGTATGAATTGTGCTACAAGAATAAGTTATTATTTTACTAATTTTGCTAATAATCAGCTTACCTCTAAAGAAAATAACAACAACCAAAAACCCAGAGTAATTCAACATATCTATATATTTAAAACTGCAAATGTATTGTTTTCATTACCTTGTTAAAACTTACAAAGCTGAAAATATATATATATTTTTGTAGTCCATAATTTAAAAGCTTGCATATCTTCTGTTACTTTGAAAATTAGATTTTGTTCTGGTCATGTTTTTTAAGAGGTTGAAAGGTAAATGAAAGTATTCTACAAGTGAACAATCAAAAAAATAAATTTATGCTAGCCAGTGATGAAGTACAATTAGGAGAAAGTTAGAAAACACCAAAACAAATTCATAAATACTACTGTAAATTTAAGATCCAAATTAGCATCCTAGGGGCGGCACGGTGGCGCATTGGTAGCATTACTACCTCGAAGTAAAGAGACCTGGGTTCACTTCCCGGGTCCTCCCTGCGTGGTGTTTGCATGTTCTCCCCGTGTCTGCATGGGTTTCCTCCAGGTGCTCCGGTTTCCTCCCACAGTCCAAAGACATGCAGGTTAGGTGCACTGGCGATCCTAAATTGTCCCTAATGTGTGCTTGGTGTGTGTGTGTATGTGTCCTGCTGTGGGCTGGTACCCTGCCCGGGGTTTGTTTCTGTCTTGTGCCCTGTGTTGGCTGGGATTGGCTCCTGTGTTTGGATTCAGCGGGTTGGAAAATGGATGGATGGATTAGGATCCTAAATCATGTTGTCTTTAATAGTGTTTTGCTTCTGCTAACACTAGGTTATTGAGTCACAGTTCAGCCATCAATCTGTGGTGGCCACCTTCTTTTATGACATCATGAATGCTATGCCACTGTACGTGATAACAATGAGTGTAGTTCTTACCAACATTACGGTGGTTAACCATGAAAAACGTGCAGAACAAGTAGCCTTCTGTTATTCAAAATGTTATGAGACTGACTCTTCAAGAAATATTGAGTTGAAGTCAAAAAGACAAAGAGATATAAATATAAAATAGAAATCATAGTCAGTACCAGGATAAGGTAAACAAAAACAGAAGTTGAAAAGAGAGTACAGGCAATCAAACCATAAGGGGCAAACTAGAAATCTGAGTGAAAGGCAAAGAAAAATGAGCAACTGGCATTTTTAAGAGAAATCTAACTATCACTAAAATATGTATGTTTTTGTTATCCAGCCGAGAGATGTTTACAATTGGAATTGCGACCATATTTCACTGGATGTCTGATGTGGTCAGAAGCCCGACAATTGCGGTTATGTCATATATAACTCCTACACAACTCCTGAGACGTGTCACTCACAGTCACGTGATGTGCAGATCGGATCACAATAATTAAAAAAAATAATAAAATTCAGCATAGGTTGAAGACCATAAACAAATACAGAAATAACTACTCCAAAAGTGCTACCAAAAGAATCATAATATTAAGTAAATAACAAGCAAATAATAAATAATAAAGCAAAGAAACAGACTTTTCCAAGAAGTACACAAAATAAATCAATACATTGCCACATGTGAGTCTGGTAGATTTACTTCCTTTTTAAACAACCAAATGAAGATTTTCTCATATAACAAAACCTTTATATATGTTTCATAAAACTAACTTAAAATTCAAACAAAAATCTCTATACTGTACACTGTACATTTTGAGATTTCACTTTACTTACTGATGAGTTAAACCAGATAAAGAGGGCTCACGTCAGAAATATCAAATTCAATAGTAAATAGTATTAGTATTTCAGAATAAATACCAATAGTGAATGCAGTATGTTACTGTTCATACCAATGATAGAAGATGATTGCTTTAACCAAACAAGTGCAGAGTAGTTGACCTATGGGAAGAAAAATCATTGCCAGTCTCCTATATGTGGCTATAAATGGGAATTCATAAATGTGATTGATCTACTCCAAAAATAAAACAGTGAAGTAATTAAATTGAACTATATGGTGGTACTTGCTAATAAATCTATACAAAGAATTACATTATTTTGTGCATTAGTTTTATTGCTCCTATAAATAAAAACTGTTAGGTTTGCTTTAGATTCACTTTTCTTTCTCAAAAGGTTATTATAGTAGTTGGAACTTGGTTACGATAATCTTAAAACCCTATGAAGAAACAGCAGCAGTAATTGGGTACGTAAATGTTTTCATTATCTTGTTAACACTACCGTATAACACATTCTTTCTAGCCTGCAACTCATGGTGGAGAATTCTCGAACAATTTCATTCTTTTTATTTGTCTTTGTCTTTCATTATCTTTCATGCAGAACTCGTCATGCAGGCTGAAGCAAATAATAGGTGGGCCACAAAGATTCCTTCAGGGTTGATTTTTTTAGTTATTCATCAAACATTTGCTGCATGCACATTTAGAAAAGGACCGCGAGCAATATTTTATTTTATGACTGAAACATAATTAAACTCAGTATTTTTCACTGACTAGCTAAAGCCAGCAAATATGTTGTAAAGTTGGACATTCTTGGGACTGCAAACACACCATCTCAGACACTGTTGGAAAAGACAACAAGTTTAGTGTGCCATGGAAAATATAGTGAAAAGAGCCCTATAAATAACTGTTCTGGGGATAAACGTTGACAGCAGGGATGCACTTTGCATTATCTACTGTATGGCCTCCACTTGCATGGTATCAGGCCTCTACACTGTTGGCTAACATTTTAAGAAACATAGACAGGGTAGCTATGTGGGAATGACTTCAGGACTAGTCTTCATTCTTGAAATGGATCAAGGCAATGATCCCAGAAGGAACTTTAAAAGCTCTTTGTGACCATCAGTATGGAACTCTGATCAGCAGTATTTTTTCGAATGTGTAGTCAATAGAGCAGGAGGTGGAACGAGAAGAGTTGGCAACAGGAAGATGGGCCAGAGTTGAGATGTAATTAAAGGAGTATTACCTGTGGTTCTCTTGGTAAATGCAATAGGCACCCCACGTAGTTAGTGAAGAATGAAATCTGTATAAGTAAGCACAGTGGAGCAGAATGGTTTCCTTGTTTTCCCTTGTTTGTATTATTAATTACTATTTACTTTTTCCTTCCTTTGCATGCTTGTTTTTTTATAATAAGGCCACATTTTTTGTACTTTTTTGTCTGTTTAGACCTATTTTGTGTTCAAGAATAGTTAATAGCACCTCCTACAGACAACATTGTACATACTTCTAATCTATATTCTAATCTATATCTAAACCATGTAAGTATTGATTCCAATGTTTAGCAGCACACATTGAATATCACAGCAATATCCTCTAAATTATGTAAAACACTGTATTATAAGATGCAAACTAAGACAAGCATTTAAATATTTATATTGAAACATAGTTTTCATTAAAAAAAGACTGTAGAAACATATGTTGTATTAATAAAAGTTCTAATATTTCAAAACATATTACATATTTGACTTCACCAGTGCAAAAAGCAGAAATGTTGACATCTTGCAAACATTTTTGAAACGCATTGGCCTTCCCAGTCAAGAAAATCAATATGATAGTTTCAGTTTTTTCATTAAAGAGTCTTTCAGTAAAATTAGACTGTTTGTTGTTATTGTCTGTTTCCCTTTTATTTCAACCCCTTTTGATGACCTTAAAATGAATCCCTTGATAATAAGCAACAATTTAGTATGACATGCTTAAATCAGATAGCATGACTGGCACTTAATAACCTAGGGACACATCTACTGTCAATATTCATCCAATGAGCAGATCAGCTGTCAAAATTGGAGCCTGATCTACTAAGTTAATGCAAACTGGTATTTCTGGAACAGTGAAGCAAAGTAAAGCATAAGAATTCTAAGTCCTTTCTCTGCAGTCTTTCTTTACATGAACGCTCATACTCCAGTGTGATACAAGGATGCTCCTGCCAGGAGGGAAAAAAATGTTTAGGCATCTGTCAAAGATCCTGCTGCACAAACAAAATAAATGGACCAAACAAATGGGGAGAGCCTGGGGGAGGTCATAGCTGTGAGCAGGATGCCAACATATATCTCCATACAGTGTTTTGTCATTAGCCTTTAGAGGCAAGACTGGAACTGAAGAAATGCAAAAGGTTCTTTGGTAAGTGCTCTGCCTTGGCCTGGGTCTCACAGCAAGGGCATATGATTGGCAGAAACTACAAAGAAGAAATCGTGAATCACTGAAAATATACTTGCTGCATGTGTAAAATGTGTATACTCTTTGCCTCTGTAATGCCTGCCTATCCCTACCACATGTATTTATATACCTTTTACTGATTGTCTGTAAAAACTTGGTAGTTTTCTAAAGCACATCACCCCAGAGGTATGCAACTAAGGCATGGCTTTGTTGTTGTTGAATTAAAGTTTGTTTTATTCTAAAATCTCAACATGGTTGTTTCTACAAAATTATGTCTTCTCTATGTAATGATTTGTGAAATGCTTTAATTTTTTTATTTTTAAAATAAAATAGCAGTCTCAGATATGCCTACTCTAATTCAGGGTCATAGTTTGTGGGTGGCTTAGCCTATTCTCGCAAATACATTACAGGGTCGACTCATGCACACACTTATGCTGGGACCATCGTAGAATCGCAAACTAACCTGATGTGCACTTCTTTAGAAATGTGGGAGGACAATCCACATAGACTAGACTTGAATATGTGAACTCCACACAGACAACAATCGAGAGTAGAATTCAGACCCTTTTTTGCTGGCTCCAACAGCATTGCTAACGACCATTAGAGAAGTCTCAGGGGTGTTCTAAATCAAGTCAAGTCAAGTTGGGGAGCATGCATTGGTACAGTACATTGCCGCACCCACTACACGATGAAACAACTCAGGATTCCTGTTTGCAACCCCCCAGGCAGACACGTGGTCCAGTCCCACCCTCCGGAAATGACCCTCTATCTGTCGCAGCCAGTTGTTACATGGGCGACCCCTTGGCCTGGTCCAGCTACTCAGGTCCCCAACAATGAGGATCTTATGAGCCGGATCACCCTCGGGGAAATGCGCCACATGGCCATAGTGCCGTAACTGACGCTCCCTCACAATGCAGGTAATGTGCCTCATTCAGGACTCCTTGAGCAACCACTCATTCGACACTAAGTCAAAACAACGGTACCCAAGGACTCTGCGAAGAGACACAGTACCAAAGGAGTCCAGTCTTCGTCTCAGGTCACTGGATAGCGTCCATGTTTCACAACCATATAGCAAGACAGGAAGCACCAGGACTCTAAAGACTTGGACCTTCGTCCAAGACACGAGATGCAATAGAAGTAGAAATTCATGACCAACTGTAGAAACCAACCATTTTTGTCCAGCATGAGTCACAACTTAAAAGACACTAAACCAGTTGTTACTTAGCTGGACTAAGGGTTCAACAAGCACTGTAACAATGCAGTTTGGAGGCAGTCAGTCAAGCCAGGTTCCAATCATGAAAGCCCAAGAAAAAAAATACTTATGTTGTGTTATACAATGACTTTTAAAATACATTAAAAAATGTTTTTTCTTATACAAAAGGAAAGCAGGCTACTGTACTTAAGAATTAATTTAGGTCAGAAGACTTGCAATACTCAGGGCATAAACACAAAAAATGAATATATAAATATTGGAAGTTGCTAAGCCAAATTGAGACATTTCTGATGTTTGTTTTGAACGAAGTTTGTTAAGTGAACCTCTTCCTCTTCTCTGCAATGTCAAGAAATTCTTATATTAATAGCAATCAAATAAACATGCTTTTCAAAATAATTAAATAGTAAGCATGATACATTTTGCTAATTGTGGGCAGAAATATGTGTAGGATGTGTGATGGATCTCTGCTTCACCTTCTGCCGGAACAGCAGAAATGCAGAAATATGAAGACATATGCACAGTTTATGAAATAAGGTTATAAATCAGTGTAAGTCTACATTATATAACTTTACCTTTCTCTGTTGTGGTTTGGATAATAATAATAATACATTTTATTTCAAGGCACTTTTCTATACACCCAAGGTCACCATACAGATAATAAAATCATAAAACCAACAAACACATACTGTATATCTATATACTGTATATATATATATATATCATATATCCATATATGTATCATATATAGTATCTATGGAACTGAAAATACAGCAATAAGAATACAGCCTAAGGTCATATAGTGTAAGCTAATCTAAATAGATAATTGTTAAGATGGGATTTGAAAATAGGAAGGGAATCTGTGTTCTGAATGTTTTGTGGTAGTGAGTTCCAGAGATGAAGAGCACTATGTCTAAATGCCCTGGAACTCATGGTGATCAAGCGTGCAGGAGCAGAAGACCAGATGCAGAGGAACTAAAAGTGCAGTTAGGTGTATAAACATTTATGATGTCAGGGAGGTATAATGGAGCAAAGTTACAAAGTGCTTTGAAGGTAAGTAGAAAAATTTTAAAATTAATGCAACATTTTACAGGAAGCCAATGAAGCTGTTTAAGAGATGGGGTAATGTGTTGCACGGAAGAGATCTGAGTTATAATATGGGCAGCTGAATGGAGATGCTTATGTGGGGGACCAAAGAGAACAGAATTACAATAACACTGGTCTACAAAAAAATATTTTTTGTTTGCTTCTGGGAACGTGAGAGCATCTCTTTATTAAGTTTTTTACTCTGATTTCATATATTAAATCGGAATTGAGCTAGCACGTCAGGTTTTTGTAATACACATCATTGACATTTTGACACTTTTGAATATCAATATTATACAGTATATCAACACGATATCTGGAGTTTGGACTATGTCCCACCAAAATTGTTTTGATGTGTTTATTCTGAAAACAAACCAGAAGACGATACCAGAGACACGTTAAATTATATTTATGTCAATTTACCTCAATATAAAAGTAAGGTCAGCGTGCCCAAAAATGTTGGAGGCACTCGCTTTTTTGCTTGTACTGTACATCCGTCTCTTTTTGCAAGAACCAACAGTAGTCACCCATCATGCTCGGAGTGAATTTTTCCCGATATCAGTTTTCCATCTTCTTTTTATCTTGATGAAATCTTTCCCCATACTCCTCTCTGACATCGATTAGATTTGGTAGAAAAAATTTGAGATGAGAATGTAAATAATGCATCATCAGTGACATTCTGGCTCCCATAAGCTAATATGCTTTCAGCATATTCTCCACAAGCTCAGTATAATTCTCTGCTCTGTGACTGTCAAGAAAATTCTGGACAACCTGCACAAATGAGGGTGTTGATTCAGTTGGCTTCAGTTTCTTTTTGAACTCATTGTCAAGCATCAGTTCACGTATTTCAGGGCCAACAAAAACGCCTTCCTTAATTTTGGCTTCACTTTTCTCGAGACCAAACTTATTTCTTAAACACTGAAACGCATCGCCTTTACTGTCCAGTCACCCTAGTTGTCCAAGACCTGGAACATCATAACTAAAAAATGGGACATGCTGGACGAAAACAGTTTTCGGATTTGGAGTCAGCAAGTGAAATTTGTTAAAGTACAGATGAAAGAATCCCAGTAGCAAAATGTTTGTTGACCAGTGTAATCAATGCGGGAAGTGACCAATGCATGAGTAAGGATGGTGGTGCTATTTAGTGTGAGGGAGGGTCGCAGGCGTGCAATGCTACGGAGATGAGAAAAGGATGACCATGTAACATTATTGATATGGGATTCAAAAGACAGAGTACTATCAAAGATAACTCCTAAACTCTTAACCTGAGGGGAGGGATAGTCTGATGTACCAGCAATGCTAAGCGAAAAATTGTTAAATTTTGATAAAGCAGACTTGGAGCCAATGAGGAGATCCTCTGTCTTATGGCTATTGAGTTGGAGGAAATTAGGAGAAAACAAAGATTTTACTTCAAATAGACAGTCATTGAGGCAGGAAGGAGGAAGGACAGAGTTGGGCTTTGTAGATATATAGAGCGGAGTATTGACTGCATAACAATAATAATCAATTCCAAATTTCTTAAAAATCCCACCTAAAGGGAGTAGATATATTAAAAACAGTAAAGGGCAAAGCACCTAGGAACACCACTAGTGACTGGGAGGGATTGTGAGTTTTTTAGATGAACAAACTGAGTACGGTTAGACAGGTATGAAGTAAACCATATAAAAGCAGTATCGGTAATGGCGATGGCAACTAACCGATTCAACAAGACAGTAAACAGTATCAAAGGCAGCACTAAGATCGAGTAGCGCAAGGATTGATAAAAGCCCAGCATAAGCAGCCATCAAAAGGTCATTATTGACCTCTTTACCAAGGTTGTTTCGTACTATGTTTTGAACAAAAGCCAGACTGAAACGTCTCAAACAGGCTGTTATCTGTGAGATGAGCATTAATCTATGCTGCTACTACCTTTTCACTAATTTTGGAAATGAATGGTAAATTTGATATAGGATGATAATTATTGTAGTTCTTGAGGTCAGCACCAGGTTTCTTTAAAATTGGTGTTGTTACAGCTGATTTGAGGGATAAAGGAACAAAAACAGATCTCAGAGAGGATTTAATGATTTTGGTTATAAGCAAAGAAAGTGAAGGCAAGCAGGCTTTTACCAGTTGAGTAGGTATGGAATCAAGCTGACAAGTGGCACGTCTACATTTATGAATAAGAGAAGAAATTTTACCTTCAGTGGGCAATTCAAAATTTGATAGATAAATAAAAGGAGGCTCAGTTGAAATATTTAAATAAGAAATGGGTGGCAAATGTATCAAAGATGCAAGATGTTGATGAATATTATCAATTTTGGTTTTAAAAAAGGTCAAGAATGCATCACATGTAGCAGTGCAACACATATGAGATGGAATTATATCACGAGGTGCCAGACTTCTGTTAATAGTGGAAAACAAAACTCTTTTGTTACTATCAGACATGATTTGTTTAGAGGAATAAGCAGTTTTAGCTGCAGTTAAGGCATCTTTGTACAGACAAATGTGCTAACGATATATTTCTAGGTGCACAGTTAGTCCAGTTGTTTATAGAGATGTTATAAGCAACAGCTATTTATTTTAAGCTGCCAAAGCTCAGTAGAGAACCAGGGAGCAGAGTGTGTAAAGAAAACAGTCCGGAGTCTGTCATTGTAGTAAACTACCAATTCATCCGGAGTAAGTAAATCTTCATTGTGGGTAAGGTTATCAATTGCCGTAGTCAAGGCAGAGATATTTATATTTTTTATGTTACGATATAGCGTTGTTGTTTAAATTTGAATAATGGCAGATTAACACTTATTGAAACTAATTTATGGTCAGATATAAAGAAATCAGATGTATTACAATTACTTGGAGCAATGCCATAGCAGCATACAAGATCAAGAGTGTGGCCTCTGGAGTGAGTTGAAAAATTAACACTAGAATCCCTGGAGCCTACAAAAAAAGTCATAATCCCAGACCACCTTAAATTCCTTTGCACCTCTCCATCAGCGTCTTTGTTTTGCAAATGTGTCAATCAGCACAAGTAGCAAGCAGCCTGCTATCACATCCTCCCCACCGACTCAGCTGAAGTTGGACAGAAAATTCTCCCAGCTCAAGTCTGTTTATCTGGATATGAGGTGCCTGAAGTTGTATAGGATAAATAATATACCGTGATTTGGAATACATACATTTCATGTGTGTTCCATGTTTACAATGAACTGGATAAATGTAGGATGACAGGAAATGCGAGGCAAGAAATGTTGAACACGTAACTGAAACAGAATTTTTTTCATGTTATAATAATGATAAACTGCAGACGTGAAGTGTATATTGTGTGAAGACTGAAGTCCAAATATCAAATAAACACTTTCACAAAAGGTACAACAAAGCAAATGTGCCTTCAAAAATATAACTGAAGAGAAAGAGATTATTCAATTTACATGTTGCTGACAATATGTAAAAACTGAAGCCCAAATTCCAATTTCATGGCTGGTGTAGCAGTAAGAACAGCAACTTCTAAATCAAGAGGTTCTGGGTTTGATCCAGGGTCTTCCCTGCATTTTCCGTTTGAGCAGTGAGCTTCTGTTGTTATTACTATTATATAATAAAAACATACATTTGCTTTGAGTCTATAACAGCTGGTGTAAAGTTCTTGGTATGTTGTTGTTACATGATTTTTTTTTATTCAGTTTTATTCTTGAATAAAAGCACACTTGTTACATTATACCTTTGCGATAGTGTTTACTTTATATTCCAGTAAACTCTTGAATGATCTCAAATCTGTCTCTGCCTCTCTCATGCACGCACAAACACATCCATGCATGAAAACGCTATGTCATTTCAACATTTTTTGTCTTCCGTCTTGCCCGATCTCCGCGTTATGGTGCATGGGACTGGGAATGCAGTCAGACTTCTTCTTTTTGGGTACATACACCATTAGCATGGCCCTGCCAGGTCTAAACACTAGCGTGGAGAAATGCACGCATAGTTAATGACTTAAGCTGCAAGTGGAAGTTCCACTTTATTTATGGTGCGAAGCAGAGTTGTGTTCCAGTGCAGCGGTTTATTACCCAGCGAAAGCGACGTGAAGAAGCTGTCTGTTGTTACGGTTCTGCATTTCTCCAGAAACGGTTTTATGACTACAGTCTTGGAAAGTCTATCTCCCATGAGACGACGGGAATCATTTCCTTAATAAGGAGTAGCATTGCACATGCACATGCAAATCTGTCGTTTTTCACACGTTCTGCATGGGTGTCTTTGTTGTCAAAGTGCAAATGCTGCATGATAGTCTGATAGCGGTCACAGGGAATCATATCTTTGAATGTCGGTACAACAAATAGTTCTGACCAGGGATCAATCACAACACCAACTGTGGTCATCACTGCTCTTGTGAAAAGAATGGAGATAAACAGCATGAACTCAGAGATGGAGAGGCAAGTTCATTGTACCACATGAACGTGACTGAGAGAACAAAACTGAATGAAAAAAAAACTTTTACAAGTAGCCAAAATTTACACTGGGTGTTACAGACTCAAATCAAATGTATGTTTTTATTATATAATAGTGCTGACTGACACATTTGCAAAACAAAGATGCTGGCGGAGAGGTTCGAAGGTGTTTTATCTTGGTAGAGTAATATATTGCTCTACTTTCCCCTATTGTATTATTAATATGTAGCCTTTGTCAGAATGCCTCAGATATCACAGACTTACCACTGTTTATAAGGTATTATATTATATAACTTGTCCCCACCTTCCCTCCTATATCTATAACCTCAGGCAATTAGGTGTAGTAAAAGACAAGCAGAAGTTAAGTTACAACTTAAACAATATATCTATATATATAAAAATGGAATGGGTGGGTCGTCGGGTGGGCCTTTTTTTCATTCCGTCGTTTTTTCGACATTTTGAAAATGTAGAATGATTATTTGATTTTTTTGTTTTTATTTGATCGTGTCTATGTAGCCGCCGTCGTAATAAAGTATCGCTAAAATCGTCATTTATCGTAATTTATTTTTGACGTATAACGTCGCCGTCGTCGAGGTCAGTGATACCAGTGCAAAAAATCTGCTTACGGTTGAAAGACACGCCCTACTCACTGGACAGTTAAAAACACCAATCAAACTAACGATGACATCAAGTATTACCCAATCAAAAGTAGGAAAGGAGGCATCTTCATAAAATGCGTGTGGGATGATTTGCATGAGACGCTGCTTTAAAAAAAAAATGATAAAAAAAATACGGGATAAATCCCGTCCAGTATTGATTCAAAACGGGACGCGCAATTTCATTCTCAAACGCAGCACGATTCCGTATTTTAAAGGACGGGTGGCAACCCTACAGTGCCAGGTAACCACCCATACAATCACATTGTGATTCAGACTAGGAATGCAATGAATGTAATTACCCCGATCTACATACAAGGCGAAAGTCTTGCAACATTCAAAGATGATGGTTTGGGATAAGTACACCATACAACATAAAAGAGCTTATGAAGCCTTGAACCGAAAAAAGCAACATCTCAGAGATCGTAAAAAAAAAAATAGGAGCTAATGTCGTTTTACTCGCTGTAGATTTTAGTCAAACATTACCAGTTATTTCACGAGGGAGACCAGCACATCAACTCAACACGTGTTTAAAATCCATGCTTCTCCCACGCTCGGTTATATGTCGCGTGTTCTCGGGTAGGTGCACCAAAAAATTTATACATTTAAGCATGTAATGGGCAAACAAAAAATGAGGTATACCCGAAGGCACAGCAGTAGTACTTAATGTAACTTTACTTCTTAAATGTTAATGTTTTACTGTTTAATAATTTATACGCTTCTTATATGTTGTTCAAATTCTTTTATCAAAATACCACTGACAGCGCAATGCACGATAACATGGAGTGAATACACCATACGCATCCGCCCACGGCTGCCCTGCTGTGCGCAGATAGGACTTGATTGTACAATAAAATAAAATAAAGATAAAAAGACTAAAACAATCATCACCCATAAAGCGGATAGTAGACGTGACGTACTATATGTGTACCACATTTCAAGTGTATAGGTGCAACGGTTTGCGAGCTACAGGTCATTTAAAATCCTGGACAGACACACAAATTGCCACGGTAGCAAATTACAGAAGAAGATTTTACTGTTTAATAATTTATATTTATATGAAACGAGCTGTATATACCCGGCGTTGCCCGGGGCAGAAGTAACGTAATCGGTCAAACACTTACATATATACCAAAGTAAACCTAATCGGTCAAACAGTTACATATATAAAAAAACCGAACCTAATCGGACAAACAGCTTCATATATACAGAAGCGAACCTAATCGGACAAACAGCTAATCTATATACATAACCAAACCTAATTGGTCAAACAGTTACATAAATACAAAAGCAAACCTAATCGATGAAACAGCTTCATATATACAGAAGCGAACCTAATTGGTCAAACAATTATGCATGTGCAGAATAATTTTACAAAGATTATGCGTGTTAACAATCATTAAAAAGAAAAGATTGAGGAACTCTTCTTCTATATGTGATGAACCTGGATGAAGCTGACTTGACGAAGACGTAGGTGGCATAGATTGGTTTTTCTAAAACAGAAGAAAAAAATGAGTATCTATTATTATTTTAAATTAGAATGAAAATGAGAACCTTGATTAGAGATAGATTATCCGTATTAAAATATGTGCATGAATAAACTTTTGTTAACTCTCTAGCAAAAGTTTATTCATACAAATTGGCATGGGATGGCTTTGTGAAAAAGTAAAAATTAGATAAAAATAAATTGAGAATGCGTACTTCGATTTGACTGAGATTATCTGTAATGATGAAAAAAAAGTTTAGTATGTTTTTTTTTCCATACGGGAAGGATGTAAAACCTTACATAGGCACCCTTCAGCCCGTACTGAAGGGTAGTGTCAGATTCTTACTGACTAAAAAACACCCTTTTTATTCCACAGCTACCCCAAAAACCACTATTAGGCATTACTTTGGGGTGGCAGTAGTTTAGTTATGAAACAGCTGGGTCCTGAAAAAAATCTGTCTTATTAGTGGCTTCATCACATATAGAAGAACAGTTCCTCAATCTTTTCTTTTTAATGATTGTTAACACGCATAATGTTTGTAAAATCATTCTGCACATGCATAACTGTTTGACCAATTAGGTTCGCTTCTGTATATATGAAGCTGTTTGATCGATTAGGTTTGCTTTTGTATTTATGTAACTGTTTGACCAATTAGGTTTGCTTATGTATATAGATTAGCTGTTTGTCCGATTAGGTTCGCTTCTGTATATATGAAGCTGTTTGTCCGATTAGGTTCGGTTTTTTTATATATGTAACTGTTTGACCGATTAGGTTTACTTTGGTATATATGTAAGTGTTTGACCGATTACGTTACTTCTGCCCCAGGCAACGCCGGGTATATACAGCTCGTTATTGATAATATTCATAAATAATAACAATATGCAAAGTACATTTGAATATTGTCAACCATACAACCTGATTATATGGTGATGTGTAGTTTCAGGTGGCACACAGACTTGTTAGTTACTTAAAAATGTCTCTAGTTAAATCATCATTCAGCTTTCTTCAGAACAGGCTCCATTGCCTGCCTCAGTATGGCTGCCGAGTTGTACTCTCCATTGTATTGTCTTCTTCAGTTCATGGTGTGATGGTCTTCATCAGTTTGGTAAGAGAGATACTTCTTCATCATATGTTGGTAAGTAAGAGAGACACTTCATCATCAGAGGTTGGTAAGAGGGAGAGAATGTGGTTGAACAAGCAGATTTATAGATTCTCTGTCCAACCCCTACAGCCAATAGGACATCACGGTACTTAAAAGCTTCTGATAGAAGCCAATTCCAAACAGCCATGCTTCAGACCAATGGGGCAAACCCAATCTTAACACCTGCCATCCCCCAAAACCATATGTTAAGGTGCAGTTTGGCTTCCTTGCGGGGGTTGAAAGACTTTAGCAGAGAAACACTCGCCAAACTAGTTTAAGGCACACCAAAATCTCTGTCGTAAAATTCAAAAAGACCCATTCCTGGGGGGGGGGGGGGGGGGGGGTAAACACCCACTAATGTAACACTAAATTACATTGCTTTGCCTAAATTACAAATAAAGAAATACAAAATATTTATCAAGTTATATGCAAAATCTTATATCACAACAGAAGGAATTTTTCATAGGCTTCTGGGATTCTAGTGATAACAAATTGTTGTATACTAAAACTATCAAAGCAAGAAATAATCCTTTGTAGATGGGCAGTTAATATTATCCACGTGAATGTTAAAATACCCACCAGATTAACATTTGGAGAAAGTGCACACAACGAAATCAATAAAGTAACTAAAAAATCATTACTAAATGATTGATATATAGTAACCGGTATTATAGGTTTAGAACCATTAATTTGAAAAGAAGCATTTGGCAGCAAGGACAGTGGAGCCAGTTTAAAGTTCTCATTATACAGTATCGTAAGACCACCTCCCTGGATGTGGTAATAGACTATTTTTCAACAAAACACCCAAACACACTTTCTCCAATAAACCAAATAATACAATTTGTTTATAGCACAATGACAATGGAAGGTGGATATATGCAAGTTTATATATGTATATATATATATATATATATATATATATATATATATATGAGCCCAGAATTAGGGCAAAACACGTGTCGCGTACTCTTTGCATTATTTGACAGTAAACTATTTCAACCATTCTATGATCGGCTTCTCACAACTGAGGGCACCGTGGCGGATGTTAGCAGACTTGCTGGCCAACCACAAGCGTTACTTGGTAGGTAACCACCCATACAATCAGATTGTGACACAGACTACGAATGCCGTGAATGTAATTACCCCGATCTACATGCTGTCAAATAAACGAACCACACGCCGTGGCGCAACGTTAGGGGCTTCGGCGCTGACGTCCGAGGTTCGATTCCCGAGAGGGAGTGCAGTAGAGTGTGTACGCCTGATGAGCCCAGAATTAGGGCAAAACACGTGTCGCGTACTCTTTGCATTATTTGACAGTAAACTATTTCAACCATTCTACCACCCATACAATCAGATTGTGACACAGACAACGAATGCCGTGAATATATATATATATATATATATATATATATATATATATATACACACAAAGGAGAATAATAAACAACACAAAATCTAAATCTATGATAACTTACTTGAACTTTTTTTCTTTGCTATAGAAAAAGGCACATAACTTATTAATTCTATCTCTTAGCTTTGATAGAACTTTTCCTCTGCTATAGAAGAAGACACATAATTTATGAATTCTGATCTTTCAATTCATGTGGTCATGTAGGATAACTTCTTTAACCAGTTATAAAGTTTCTAATACCAGCACCATGCCAGTCTGCATTTGTTTCTCCCCGCCCCCCTTCCCCCCCAACATACACTCTTGTGTGTGTATGAGATGCGGCTCTGAACCTCCTACTTTGTTTAGGGAGAGAAACCTACAACAGCTAAAAACGTATTTTTCACACATGTTATCAATTTCTAGTTACAGTGACACCACTACCATAACAGATTAGCTAGCTTTATCCTAACTACTAAGATACAATTCATATTTCTCAGAATCATAGTAAGTATACTGATGGGTTGGTGAAGGTAATGCTTTGTTTCTTGCCTGATCATCTTTCTCCAGTACACGTGGAAATATCTAATGCTCACTTTCCCTTTTTTTCAGGAGTACTTATCTGTTTTTGCCTTGGTTGTACCTTCTGGTTGTGGGTGATACAGCATTTTTCCCTTTTGAAGTTTTTATATACCATGTCATTGGTTGTTAGCAAAGTAACATTTGCTGGGCAGCTGGTGATCAGTCATCTCCCATCTTTAGCAAAATAGAGTCAAGTCTTCCACTCTTCCAATCCAGCACCAGGTTAACCTTCAGAGTAAAAGGGATCACACTAGCCTTTGTTAGGACCACACTAGGCAATAGGGCTCCTACTATGAGCAAAAGTTAGGACCAGATTGTGTGCAGTGAGTGTGTAGAGCAGAGCACAAATTTAAAAGGAAGAAGTAGACATTTTGACATTGGTTTCTTGAGTGCACATAAGCTCAACTTTTTGCTTGATAATTGGTACAAAGTTTTGTCCATCAGTGTTTCCCATTATTGAGTTATAGCAATTTTTTGACCCTGATCAAGTATTTAGATGGTGAAGCGAGGAAATATCTCTAGGTGTCAGTCTCTGATTGACCATTTTATCAGATAAGGCCTAGAGGCTGCATTCCAAAGTAACTCTATGGAGAGAAAACTGACATTCTTGCTGGAATTAAGAGTATCTGGTAGTTTGCTTTGTAGCAAAGTTCTTGGGTGTCAAAGCATAGCAAAATGGATGATGCAAGTCAGCCCTACATAAGCAAGAAAAAGTAATTAAAATAATCACAAATTCATCATATTATATATATATAATATTTTTTCACATAGGTTTATTATTACATTAAGGATAAAAAAGTAAGCAGAGAAGAAAAATGGGCTATGTTCTTTTAAGGGTAAAGATTGTTGAAAAACAGAAAAAAGGATTAATACATCCTTTGTCAATAAAAAGACTGGAGGATTGTTGAATAGACATTATTAGTTGACAAAAAGATAAACAGAAGCTCTGTATCAGCATTGTAAGATCAATCTTATTTATTATACTTTGACTACGCTATAAAGGCTACAATTATTTTATTTTAAATAGAAAAAAAGTTAACTTTTTGCATTTTATGTGCACACCCATATAATTGTCTTATATTTTGCTGTCTGCCTAAATAAACAAGATAAAAGCTTTTTAACATTAATTTGGCCTATAGACTTTTATTGATGTCTAAAGTTCAGACTGGGAAGCCCAGTGGTTGTCAAAATGGAAGGCATTTATTGAAGGGTAAAGCAGGGTCAAAGACATAAACTGCTGGATGAGAGGGGCTTTAAGCTCATAGCAGGTACTCAAACATGTTCAGTTTCCTTCAGAACTAGTGGTTCTGGAACTGTGGGATTAACATTTAGAACCCTATGATTACCATTGCTTTCAAATCTCTCAGCCCTATGCCAAAGAAAAGCAAATGGATAACCAGTGTGTTCTGCCATGGCTAATTATTTTTGTAAATCATTTTAGTGATATCTCTTTTGTAACTGTTGGCCTGGTCTGTCAAATAGGTGCATTCCTTAAAACAAAACAATACACCTGCCTTCCTTATAGATCTGAATCCACAAATAGGCTTCACCCAAAGCAGCCAACCCCAAACTCTAACAGGCCCAGACAGGTTAAAAATATGGCTAAGTCTTTTTAAACTTCAAAGATCTCAAATGGAAGAAAGGGGAATTATAAACCTTTGGTCTGTTGAACAACCACAACAGTGTACTTAACATTTAAAGAATTTATCAAAGAATCCAAAAAGAGAAGTGCAAAAAATGCGGTCAGAAAAACTGAGCAAATAAATTGTTTTTGCCTTTTCTAAAGGTGAACACATCTTTAAAAATCAGAAAACTAAAAGTACCTTAGACAAATGCAGGGGTCAAAAGCCAGTAAATCCAATAATCAAAAATGAGAAGAAAGGAATAATGAACTACAAAACACAATGTTCAAGTTTCAGTGTACACTGCACTTTGTCCTTTTATACAGCCGAGGTAATCCCCCAGCATCATCATGAAATGGCCCAGCATTTCTATAAAGTGGGCAGAGCAGAAGACAAAACTAATACATAAACTCTTAATATACAAACAAATGAAAAGTAATTAATAAACACTATATTGTCATATCTCAGCCAGGGATCCTTCCCTGGCTAGGGTTCAAATGCTTGTGTCTTTGTTGTACATGATTGCAATATTTATGTTACTATTTCCTTTATTTATGATTTTGCAGTATTCTTTACGTTTTACAGTATGTATCTGTATCTAAACCTATGTTATGTTCCATGTGTGTTGTTGGTGGTCTCCCAAGAAGAGGGGCCACCTGCCAATCACCACCAGGAACTGCCTTCTTCCTTATAAATCCTGCATGTGGTGAGTTCTTCTGCTTTTTAAAAATTTGATGCACTTTGTGATTGTTTTGGATTATTTCAACCTTCTGCTCTGTGTTTTGACCATGCTATTGGGACTTGATCGGTCTGGGTTGCCTTCTTCTTATAGGCAATTCCATTTTGACTTGAGTGTCATTGTGATTGGAAAACATTTTTTGTGAAGAGTAAATCTTTTAATTTATAAAGATTTTACAAGGCCCTTTTGTGTCTAGTGAGAGTTTTCAAAGGGAGTTCCCTCTCTAATGGGCATTTTTGAAAGTGCTTTTGAGACTTACATAGAGTTGCTTGGGGCTCCCAGTTCCAAACCTATATTAAGTATGAAAAAAACATGATTTCTTTCCAGTCACATCACCCATCAGGTTTACCAGCCATGTAGTAATTTAAGTTCAGTTGTGCATTTATATAACAGTCATATTTAATTATCAAGCCAAACAAAAGTAGGATGACCAGATCTCTGGACTTTTAAATCTCTGCCCTTGTATTCAGGTAAGCTGTATAAAATGGCTGACTATCCCAGTTTGCATTTACAGATGATCCAATTCTCAGTACATAATAGGCTCAAACAATTATCTAACTGGCAGTAATATGAGCTGCAATAGCAGATATAAATGAATTCTCATTTATACCCAAAACATGTAAAACTCATAGACAATGCCTGCCCAAGGATTCAGTCAGCTGTTTACAGTATATTTGTTGAGTCTCAATAAAGGTTACATAAAACTGACTAACAAAATGGCTGAAAACAAATACCCAGTATGGCCTACAGTGGCAGACCTGAAAAGCATTCTTTTGATGATAGAAAGTCACATAAGATATTGTGTATTGTGGGAGTAGGAAAAAATAAAGTGTTTTATTATTCATTTTGGGTTTGACGTTCTTTATATTTGGTCTACTAGGCATATTTATATATGACAAATTAACGTTCTTAGCCTTATGTTTACTCCCAGAAAACAAAACAAAAATGCTGTATTTTTTTCAATAAGACGTTGTTACATGTAGCAGAAACATTAAATACCATTAAATACCAAAATGTCAACATAAATACAGAAGGAAATGTATGTCTAGTGTCCACTATTGTAGTGAGGCAGATTTAGTACATGTCCTTCATGTGACTGTCATACTCTGGGAGTAGCTGTTGCTGTAGCGGATTGGCTTCTTCTGATGGTGTCCAATGTCACTCCTTTCAACGAGCATATTATGAGACTCAGATTACGGCACTCTCTGGGTGCCTTGTCTGTTGGCTCAGTGTATGCTCCGACTGTGGTGAGTGACGTCCCGGCAAGGGAGACATTTTATTTGCAACTTCGCTCGGTGGTTGCTGGGTGCCCACGAGGTGACACTCCTCTGGTCATGGGTGACTTCAATGCAGCCACTGGCACTGACAGGGCTGGCTATGAGGATTGTCTCAGTCCCCATGGGTTTGGTGACTGTGGTGTAAGTGGCTCCATGTTCCTTGACTGGTGGTGCTGTGAAGGAGATCGATCACATCCTCGTGGGCAGATGCTGGAGGCTCTTGCAAAACTGCAGGGTCTACAGAAGTGCCCAGTTTGTGAACTCTGACCACAGACTTGTTGTTCCTACTGTTAGGATCCAGCAGGTTACCACCTACTTGGAAAATTAGCCTGGATTTGGCCAGACTCCAACACCAGGCTGTTTCTAATGAGTTTGCACGCAGTTTGTGTGAGGAACTTGCAGATTTGGGTACGACTGCAGATCCTAATGTTATGTGGGAGACCTTCTGTGACAAGACCCTGAAGGTTGCTGAGGGTTGTGTTGGTGTTACCGGTGTTCCCAGAAGGAGGTGTTTCATTTCGCAAGGCACCCTGGATGTCATCGAGAGGAGTTGCAGCGCACGGCTCAATGGCAACTCTGAGGGCAGATAAAGAGGCATTTGTTAGAGTAATCTGTGAGCAAGTGACACACCATCTGTGGTCTAGCGACCCATGTCCTGCTTACAGAGGAATCGAAGCATTACGCAAATCCAAACCTCAGAGAGTCGCAGTCAGGGCGGCTGATGGAACGATCCTTATGGATGACACTGCAGTTGTGACCCACTGGGCTGGCTACTTTGAGCAGTTGTTCAAAGCTGATCCTCTGGCTAGGACGTTGGATATCTCTGGGTCCACGGTTCTTGAGTCTGATCCTCCAATTAGCTGTGAACCACCCAATCTCACTGAGATTGCACAGGTGGTGAACCAGCTGAGGGGAGGAAAGGCTGCAGGGATCTGTGGTATCTGGGATGAACTTCTCCAGGGTGGTGGTAAGGTGGTCCTCCTGTCATTGCAAGCAATCTTTGCTTCCATTTGGGAGACTGGCATCATCCCAACTGACTGGAAAGCAGGACTTGTCATTCCGATCTGGAAAGGGAAGGGTGATCGCGTGGATTGCAGCAACTACAGGGGGATAACACTGCTCTCTGTGCCAGGTAAGGTCCTTGCTAGGGTCATCCTCAATAGGATCCGTGATCACTTGCTCACCTACCAGCGACCGGAACAGTCTGGTTTTATGCCTAAGAAGTTTACCATCGACCGCATCCTGGCACTGAGGGTTCTCATGGAGCGCAAATGCGAATATCGTGAGAGTTTCTTTGCTGCCATTTTCGAAGTGTTTGACTCAGTTTATCGAGCTGCCCTGTCATCCTGAGGGTTCGCGGGATCCCCTTGAGGTTGCTGGATATCATGGCCGGCCTATACACTGGTAATGTAAGTGCTCTGCAGAGTGGTGGCAGAACCTCTGTGTTTTTCCCAGTTGATTCTGGGGTTTGTCAGGGGTGTGTTCTTGCTCCTACTCTGTTCAATGCATGTATGGACTGGGTGTTGGGCAAGGTCGTGGGGTCCAGCGGCTGTAGGGCATCTGTTGTTGAAGAAAGATTCAAGGATCTAGGCTTTGCTGATGATGCTGTGATCTTCGTGGAGTCAATGGAGGCTCTGATCGGGGCGCTTGAGAGACTGAGCGAGGAATCTGAGTGTCTGAGCTTGCGAGTGTCCTGAATAAAAACCAAGATCCAAGCCTTTAATGACCTCTTGGGCACAGCCATCAGCAGTGTGTCTGTCTGCGAAGAGAGAGTCGACTTTGTCGAGAGGTTTACTGACCTTGGCAGTGACATTCATGTCTCTGGTGACTCTTTCTATGAAGTCAGTAGACGGGTTGGGAGAGCATGGGGGGTCATGTGGTCGCTAGACGGGTGTGTGGTGCTCCCGATATCTATGCAAAAGGACAAAGGTCCAAGTCTTTAGAGTCCTGCTGCTTCCTGTCTTGCTATATGATTGTGAGACATGGATGCTATCCAGTGACCTGAGATGAAGACTGGACTCCTTTCAGAGCCGGCCTTAGGGGGAAGCGACCGCTTCGGGCCCACAGCTAGAGGGGGCCCACTGCGCCCAAGGTTTTTTTTTCCTGTGATGCGACGCTGCTGCGGAGGGCCCAATGGAGCAACAGACTCCTTCACTCCAACCTCTATTACTAATTTTTTTTATATATATAATTCACGGGCAACATATTCCATCACCTAATTACTCCACGTGGACATCTCCACTCAGCACTCCAATCTTCATTACGCTTCACTCAGGCCCGCGCACCTGTTGCCGCCTCCACGACTCATCTGTGCCTCTGTCCTCAGTAGGTGGCTACTTACGCTTCAGTCAGGGCCGCTCCGCCGCACTGCATTCTCGACAGAGCATAAAAGGGGCCCTTCTCTTCGTAAAGCCATCACTTTTCTTCATATCAATATATTTCCATTTTGTTAGAAAGAACATCTTGTAAATAGTAGTTAGGCCTTGCCGAATTTCCACAGTTTGAAACTATTGTATTCCAAATGTTTTCAGTTCCACCGCCAAAGAAATATAAATCAGGTGCTCAAAAACGTAAAGAAAAAATAGCGAAAGATGAATTCTTCGCTACCCAAAAAGGCACTTTGCAACGCTTCCTAACGAAAACGGTTAGCTCTAGCAGCAGCAGCAGCAGCAGCACTAGCACCAGGACTGAACTTCCATTAGTCGAAGATACTGCAACGCCGTCCAAGCCCCACAAACCTGTATCCGACTCCGAGGAGTCAGAAGCCGATGACGTTAAGAATGACATGGACATGGGTTTTTCGTCAGGTTCAGCAACGTTGCCAGCCGTTTCAGTTTCTAACCAGAAAGATGAAGATCACGACGAGGCTGATAATGATTTCGATTCCTTCAGTTGGGGAGATCCAGGTTTGTGGGGTGCAGCAATCACTGACAAGGAACGTGTCTTCCTAGTCCAAAAGGGGCCCTTTCGCGAAACCGGGATTCAATATCCGACGAATGATGATGGGCGCCATTTTTCTGATTCCTTTTATTCCTGAAAATTACCAAATGGGGAATTTGTTGACAGGCCCTGGCTTGTTTACTCAAAGAACAAAAATGCAGTTTTTTGTTTCTGCTGCAAGTTATTCTCGGATATCCAGATCAAATTGACTACTGATGGTTGCGGTGATTGGAGAAATTTGTCCCGAGACGTGTGCAGTCACGAAATATCTGCCAACCATATACGTGCCTTTAAGGATTGGTTGGAACTTCAAAATCGCTTGAAGGCAGGATGTACCATTGATAAGTGTGCACAAGAACTTCTGCTAAGAGAAATTGAGCAATGGCGCAATGTATTAACAAGAATTATTGCTATTATTCAGTTTCTGGGTGAAAGAAACCTGACGTTTCGAGGTTCTAGCGATCGTATATTTGCCCCGCATAATGGCAATTTTCTTGGGTTAGTGGAATTGTTAGCCAAATTTGATCCGTGCATGCAACAGCATGTTCGAAGGATTACAGACAATGAAATCCACGATCATTATCTGGGCAAAAACGTGCAAAATGAAATATTTCAGTTGATGGGTAATGCTACGTTAGAGAAAATAATTTCCCATATTCATAAGGCCAAGTATTTCTCAATCATTCTTGACTGCACTCCTGATATAAGCCATGAAGAGCAGATGACGATGATAATAAGGATCGTTCATATTGATGGCTCCTCAGTGGAAGTTCGAGAATATTTTGTAGGGTACATAGCCGTTGATGATAGCACTGGCTCCAATCTCACAGACCAATACCTACGGATGCTCTCGGAGCTGAAATTGGACCTAGGTAACTGTAGGGGACAGGGATATGATAACGGTTCCAACATGAAAGGCAAACACAGTGGCGTTCAAAAACGAATACTGGATAAAAATCCACGAGCATTCTACATCCCATGCGGTTGTCATAGCCTTAATTTGCTTGTTGGAGACATGGCTAAATCGTCACCAACTGCCATCTCGCTTTTTGGAACGTTACATCAGATCTATTTGCTGTTTAGTGCTTCTACAATACGCTGACAGATTGTGGAGAAGCACATTAATAATTTCACTCTGAAGTGCATTTGTGACACTAGATGGGAATGCAGGATTGAGAGTGTTAAAGCTTTCAGATTCCAAATAGGCTCTGTGTATGACGCGCTGGTAGATGTTTCTGAAGATTCTAAAGATCCTAAGGCTAGAACTGAAGCCGCTGCATTAGCCAAGCAGCTGAAAAATTTTCCATTTCTTGTTTCCTTAGCAATTTGGTACGACATTCTTTCACAGATCAATGTAGCCAGCAAAATTTTGCAAAATGAAAATATGCAGTATGATGTTGCTCTCAAATGCATCAACAGTGTCTCTGACTATTTGGTTTCGTACAGAGAAAATGGACTAGAATTAGCAGAAGCTACAGCCAGAGAGCTCGCTAATGAATTGGAGATGCCTTCCGAGGATGTCGCATTTCCTGCTGTAACCAGTTTACGCAGGAGACGAACAAAGCGCCATTTCGATTATGAAGTCTGGGATGAGTTAATAACTGAGCCAAAGGAAAAGTTTCGCACAGAATTCTTTCTTGTCCTTCTGGATCAAGCAATTATGTCCATGAATGAGAGTTTGATCAAATGAAACAGCATTTCGACAATTTTGGATTTCTGCACAATTTTCAGTTAATATCATCCATGGATGATAATACCTTGATGAAATACTCTATGGACTTGAAAATTGCATTAACTGACTTGAAGAATAATGAATCAGACATTGATCCATACTCACTATGCAGTGAAATTCGCATGTTTGCCAATTTAGTTCCTAGCAACTCAACGGCCATGCAAGCACTGGAATATCTGTATGAGAAGGAGTTAGCAACTGCCATGCCTAATGTTGCTGCGGCTCTCAGAATAGCATTGACTGTGCCTATAATGGTATCTTCGGCGGAAAGGAGTTTTTCAAAACTCAAGCTTATCAAAAATTACTTGCGAAGCTCCATGAGCTACGAACGTCTGAATAGTCTGGCATTGTTTTCAATTGAGCAAGAGACAGTCGAATCTCTTGATTATTCTGAACTTATTCATGAGTTTGCCAGTGCCAAGGTTCGAAAAGTGTCTTTTGTGTGAAATAGATTTCAATATCTGCTGGTAAGTTATTTTATACGGAAATCTGAATATCTCGAAAGTATGAAAACAAGCTTTAAAACTGAATAAAAATGTAAAAACAAAATAATGTGGATCTCATCTTCATAAAATAAAAAAAATATATAAAATATATAAAAAGCAAAAAAAAAAAGTGCTTGGCCTAGCTATTTACCTCCACGTGCTGCCTGCTGGAAACAGCAAAAGCTGGCTAAAATGTAGCTTTATCTGTTAATGTATCGTCACTAAAGACATTTATGCGGGCCCATTCCGACCTCCATCACTCATACCCTTCACTCAGGGCCTTGTACGACAGTCTGTGCTGACAGCCTGCGAATTTGGCTCCTGTCAGTGTGTTAGTTACGGTTGTCAGTGTCAAACGAAAATCGTCAAAAAGTGATGGTTGTAGATGCTGGGAAAACGCATTTCTGCAGCTCAGAATGCAGGAAATCGCTTGGCGGCCGGGGCTCTGCCCCTGACCCCCTAGCTGCAGGAGTCGGGCCCGAAATTGTCTAGGGCCGGCTCTGCTCCTTTTGTACTGTGTCTCTCCGGAAAATCCTTGGGTACCGTTGGTTTGACTTTGTGTCGAATGAGCGGTTGCTCGTGGAGTCCCGAATGAGGCACATTACCTGCATTGTGAGGGAGTGTCAGTTATGGCATTACGGCCATGTGGCACATTTCTCCGAGGGTGATCCAGCTCGTAAGATCCTCATTATTTGGGACCCGAGTGGCTAGACCAGGCCAAGGGGTCGCCCACGTAACACCTGGCTGCGGCAGATAGAGGGTCATTTCCGGAGGGTGGGACTGGACCGCGTGTCTGCCTGGAGGTTTGTCAACTGGAATCCTGAACTCTTTCATCGTGTAGTGGGTGCAGCAACGCACTATACCAGTGCATGCTCCCCAGTTTGACTTGAGTTCATGTGACATGTTTTGGAATAGTCACTAATGCACAGCCCAACGTTAAAATTGGTACAGTAGAAGTGTATTTCTTTGATGTTTTTTTAATGTTTTTTCAGTTGTTTGTGCATGAGATCATACAATATCAAAGCCTGATCCACACGATGGACATGCCCATTGTGTTACTGTAGGCTACCAGAGCGCAAGGCTTACTGATTTTCTCATTTCCCTGACTTGAACATTGACAGTTGCTACATTGTTAACATTGGTTAGGGGCAAACATCTTTCTTGTCTTTCCACTTGATTGCAATCATTTTGTTTTTTTGTCACGTAAATACAGGACCCTGTTGCAGTTTTAAACAATTGAAATCACCAGGCACGGTTAGGCTGTACAGAGCCATATGCTCTGATGACCAGTTCACATTGTCGTCAGTATCACTTGATTCAACTAATGGTTCAGCGTTGGTTTCTTCAAAAACTGGATTACAGCTTCCAGTTTCCCCATCATTGTGTGCTTTGGTTGAATGCTCCACTCCATTCATGAATATTGATGAGTTACCACACAGTGTCAAAATGCAGAGAAATATAAATGAATTTGCAGCATGATGCCACTTTATCTACTAGATGGCAATAGTATTATTCAGGCTTAACACTTAACTTTTTTTTAAAATATTTTATTAATTTTTTAAAAATCAAATAACATTCCAGAAGATAAACAAGCAAGACATGTTTAACAAAACTAGGTTCGAAAAACACTTTACATTGAATCTTAACAGCTTAAACCAATAGACACTCAGGCATAACCCTTTTTACATAGAATTCCAAGCCCAAGAGATGTTCAGGGTTATCACCAAGGAGGTTAACACTACATTCCTAAGACCCTAAAATATGTTATTTATTTTGACAAGCAAATGGCCATTTTGCCACATTTCCTTTTCTAAATAATTATTACAAATGCTCTGTTTTCATATTCTGTAAAACAAAGTAAAATTTCATGATGTTTTGGTATCTGCCACAAAATATAATGTGTCTTGTTTTTCTTTCATTCTTCCTAGTTAGAGTAACAATGGTAACAGACTCTATACTTATATTAATCCTTTCTTAACTTTCTTAAATGGGTTATTGTATAGTAATGAGTTTTATTTCTCTCTGTAAGAATTTATGACTTGGAATGTTCTTCATGCAGTTTGTGAAAAGAATAGCTGTTCAATGGGGACTACACAATATTTTTGCCTTGAACTTTGAAAGATATGTCACTGTGTTACATTTAAAAAAGAATGAGCTGCCTCTAGATTAAATTTTCTTATTGACAGGGAAAAACTCCCCACCAATTCTTTTTATTGATTTGCTGAATAGATGAAAATCTATGTGAGACACTGAAAAGTGAAAGGATGTGATTTCATTTTTGAAGTCTCTCTTTGCCTGTATTTTGCTATTTTTAATATCAACAGCAAACATAACGTGCAAACCTTTTAGGATCAGTTATTCTTATACTGATGATGCTAATCTCTATGGATGCCTATATATGTATACCTATGAATTAAAAGCACCTTGCAACTTTAAGATGCTCTGTATTACAAAATCATAGCTTACATCTGTCTGAGCTGTATATAAAATATACTTTTAATTATTTTTTCCAATTCCAATTAAAGAAAGTGAGTAAATAAAGAATCCTTTAAAATTTAAAAATAACATCCTGGTTTAACTGCCAGAAAAACTGTAATTTCTGTGCACTGAAGCTAATCCAGCTAAGACATGAAGCCTCCCTTAAACCTCTCACAGCATCATTTAGTTTTTAAATATAATTATTTTAATTTGCTTCATTATCCCATATTCTCCAGAGTTTAGTAATACCCATCTGAATCTTAACTACATCAAATTATCACCATTTCAGCACTCAAGGAACAATGAATGATAAAAGATTTCCATCTGCCTGAGCACTTTTTGGCCTTAGATCATCGAACAGGCCATCAAAAGAAAGCAGAATATAAACAAATCTCTCCCAGCAGGCTTTGCAGCTCCTTTGCTTTGATGTTCCTTGAGAATTTATCTGTGTTCTGGAAATTCATTATTATGTTATTTCTCCTTTAAATCCATTGCAGAAAGATGTCTTATTTGACAAGATATCTAAATATTTGCAAAGCAGTATATGTAATATTAAAATCCTTTTTCATCTGTTAATCTTGATATAAGTAAATATACAGTATAATATAAATATGTAATATACTTTACATATGTAATGTATATGTAAACAAGAAAACAACCTTTTCATTTTGTTATTTATTATATATAGGATGTACGTGCAAACTGAGTCATACCAGTGCAGTTCAGTTTGTGGATGCCAATTTCAGTTTGTGTACGTGATACACATTGTGATGTAATATCCTCTCTAAAGTGTCTTGTGATGGAGCATATTGGATGGGGTCAGATGATGAAGAGTTTGTTATTTTTTTAATCTGTGAAATATCATTACTCCTTGTTAAGTGTTGTTTAGCTTATTCTTCATCATACTAACAATGTAACGTTGAATGGTGTCAGGCACTACATAAAACAAAGTTTTATTAATGTAATGATGTAAACAGCCAATTTGACAAAAAAATCTTGTCAAAAAATCAATTTCCTACTAATTAATAATGTTATCTTGTTTGGCTTCTGGTTGAGCCTAGAATTGATTTAAGTATCATCCTTCTATCTTTTAAAGGGACGGAGCTTCACTTTGCATTCCTGAATGTGTTTTTGCTAAAGCATAAAAGTATATTCAGTGATCACAAGTCACCAGGCTCTCTTAAAATGCAAAAAATAAAGTTACTGTAGGCAGCAGAGCCTTCAATTATTGAAGCCCTAAACCTTGAAATCATCTCCTTGTAAATGTGTAGAATGCTTCATTTGTTCCAAGATATACCGTAAAAAAAATACAGTTTATTTTAACCTAGCCAGCTCCTGCAGGAGTAGATGGTACAGTGGTGCATGAAACATTATTTTTCTTGTATCTGTTTATCTGTATATATTTATTATATCCCCTTGGTTTTTATTTTTGTCTTCAAAATAGACATTTATTTTTTGGCCAAGGTACCACCTAACTTTTGTGGAATGTGCTATGGCAGATAGGGGGGGGATGGGGGGGCGTACAGTGCCATTATAACTGTAAATTTCCCCTTCAGACAAATAAAGTAGAATCTAATCTATCTATCCAGTATTAATCACTTCTTCCAGTTTAATTCTGAGGAGGCTGGGAGCATGCGCTGATAGCTCGTTGGTGTACCCACCACACATCAAACCAATGAAAAAATGTCTCCAGAACACTATGAAGAGTGGTCATTCAGTACACTGTGAACAATTCTCAGTTAAAATACAAGTATAGGTTGTACTAATTAATATATACAGAATGGTACACATATAAATGTAGGTTTGTTAAAACACACAAAGAACAAGATAGAAACTGATTAAACATAAATTGAAACTTATAATATCTGTCCATTAATTATTTGATGAACTATGGATTGACAACGATGGAGATTTTATTAAGTCATACAAGAGAGAGTCAAAAATTAAACTTCTGGGTCTGCTATTGCGGAGTCAGTGCTTGCTGTCCAATCTGATGAGAGATTCCCATCTGTAACACAAGCAGTAGTCTCACATGACTCACTGCTGAATACAACTTTAGCAACAGTGGCAACAGTAAATTCCACTGTCTGCAGCAAAGCCATTCATCCTCAGTAGGCATTAGTTTACATTTTCCACATGTGCATAACAAACTGCCAGCGGTTGTGGGATTCACTATTAATTTTCCTCTGTGTGCCTCCCTGTCATCATTTGTATTGTTGCCAGCACAGATAAGGAATGCATTACAATATATTATGACCAATGTCTCTTTTCTTAACAGTAAAACTACATAAAGAAACACAGCTGCCCTTCAGAAACTCCCTCTTAAACAGTATTTCAATGGGAAACAAACACACTCTTACCTGTCCCCTTCGCAGGATCAGCTGCAGGCTTACCGTGCGACATGCTTCTCACATGAGGTTTGGAACCTTTAAAAGGCCGAGCTCTGGCTAGCCTAACGGTTCACTTTCTTGCCCGCTCTGTCTCAGACTGCCTCTGCTCCAGTCGCTTCCTCCGAGCCATTGAACACACTTGATGAGGAAGACTTTGTGTTCTTTTGAACTGGAGACGGGAGCTGAAGCGCAACATTTGACAGCTGCTTCCTGTGCGCCTTTCTGCTGTTCTGGATAAGGTCTTGTGTTTGTACCTGCCACTTCTGCAATAAAGATATTATTCTTTGGAAACCTGTTCCCTTTTCTAGTCTCCTGTGCAACTTAGTGACCCAAGCTTGACAAAATTGATAAATGCAAACACAGACAAATCATTTTTTTCTGCTGATTTACATTTGTTATAAAGTTTTCTATTCTTTTTTTTTTTTATTTTCTTCAACCCATCTGCAGTTTTTTTGTTTTGTTTTTTCTGTTCTCTTCTTTCATCATTTTGTAAAGGACTTTGAGCTACACTATTTGTATGAAATTGTGCTATATAAATAAGTGTTGTTGTTGTTATTAGAACTTTGCCTTGAAAAATGGACAGATATTGGTGTTGAAACACATCAGCAAAATGATTCATGCATCCACCTATCTGGATTATTCTTGGAGGAGAGAATATTATCAGATTATTTGGGACCTATATTTATGAAGATATCTTTTCCAGGTTTGGACTGTTCTCCCTAATGCTAAACATTTAAAACAAAAACGGAACCTTTTATTAAGAAAGCAGCACAATGTTTTTTTTCTTTTCTTTTTTTATTTACTTACTGTTGTATTGTTTGCCTTTGAATTTATCAATACAGTGTATACAATTCTTTCTCTCTGTTAAGGTATACTTGCATTTTTTGTTTACAACTATATTTACCCTGTGTTTATTTTAATATAAAATTTCACTTGAAGAAATTCTAGCCAGAGTTTCTGGAATTGCTATCAAGGTAATTGCAAATATATTTACATAATGAGTTATGTAAATGCAGATCATTGATATTGGTCTAGCAGACCATTTTCTTTTACTATTTAGTATAGAAATATTGATAGAAAACATTCATGAGAAGTATATTGTTAAAAAAATGCTTCTTTGATTCATCAGCAGCTTTAAAATTTACAAACATTCTAAGCAACCAGTCCATTTGTAGTGCTAACTACAATAGCGAGGATAATGTAAATAGTAAGGTGGAAAAATTTGATACTAAGGTGAGAGCTGACAGTTAAAAAATCTTCTAGCATTGTTATACCATGGAAGACCCAAAGATTGTCTGATTTAAGGAGAACATGCCGTAGAGCTGAGCGTAAATGGAGAAAAACTAAACTAACTATCCACTATGAGATATTGAAGGTTAAAATAACAGAATACAATAACACAGTCCGTCTTGAGAGGCACTGCTATTTCTCTAAGATTATAAATAACAATGCCAGTAATCCCAGAGTCATATTCTCTATGATTGATCGTCTGCTAAACCCAGGTAACTCAAAGGAATGCCTCCAAAATACTTCCATTGAAACTTGTGAGGCTATTGCTGTATTTTTCAATCAAAAAATTAATGATATTAGCAATACTATAGTATATCTTCCCAACACTGTGGATCCACTTAAGCCCCAGTACTCCGTTATAAACAAATTAAATTATTTCACCAGGATAGATTTACCTGATTTACATAAAATAATTTCACAACTGAGACCCTTCACCTGCGTCCTTGACCCAATACCAACAAGTTTTTTCAAAGAAGTATCGGGCGTGCTAATTGATAGTATTCTTTACATAGTAAACTTGTCATTAGATACGGGGGTCTTCCCAGACTGTCTTAAGGCTGCTGTAGTTAAACCCCTACTCAAGAAAAATAATCTTGACTCCTCTACTTTTGAAAATTTTAGACCCATTTCTAACCTTCCTTTCATAAGTAAAATTCTGGAGAAGGCAGTTATTATGCAGCTTAATGATCACCTCAATAAACATGCTATTCTTGATAAGTTTCAGTCTGGTTTTAGAAAAAATCACAGTACAGAAACTGCACTCGTTAAAGTAGTAAATGACTTGCGGGTAAATGCAGACAGAGGCCATTTATATGTTCTCATTCTCTTAGATCTGAGTGCCGCATTTGACACCATTGATCACAATATTCTTAGAAATCGCCTTAGTCAATGGGTGGACCTTTCTGGCAGTGTCTTAAATTAGTTTGAATCCTACCTGGCAGGTAGAAAATTCTTTGTTAGTTGTGTTAATTACAACTCAAAGACACATGATATTCTATATGGTGTTCCACAAGGCTCTATCCTGGTTGCGCTGCTCTTTTCAATCTACATGCTTCCGTTAGGTCAGATTATCTCGGGGCATAACGTGAGTTACCACAGCTATGCTGATGACACACAGCTGTATTTATCAATAGCACCTGATGACCCCGACTCTGTTGTTTCACTAACACAATGTCTTTCTAAATGGATGAATAGTAATTTTCTGAAGCTAAATAAAGAGAACACTAATGAGGTTATTAGAAATAAACTTGATGCATTAGGATTAAAAGTCAAGACGGAGGTAAAGAATTTAGGGGTAACTGTTGACTGTAACCTGAATTTTAAATCACATATTAATCAGATCACTAGGACAGCATTTTTTCACTTAAGAAACATAGCAAAAGTTAGACTTCATTTATCATTGAAAGATGCTGAGAAATTAGTTCACACTTTTGTTTTCAGTCGACTAGATTACTGTAATGCACTCCTCTCAGGACTACCCAAAAAAGACAAATTGTTTGCAGCTAGTACAGAATGCAGTTGCTAGAATCCTAACTAAGGAAAGAAAATCCGAGCACATTTCTCCAGTTTTGATGTCACTACACTGGTTACCTGTGTCATTCAGAATTGACTTTAAAATACTGTTTATGGTTTACAAAGCCTTAAATAATCTCACTCCATCTTATATATCGGAATGTCTGACACCTTATATTCCAAATCGTAACCGATTTCCAAGAGCTAAACTTAAAAGAAGTGGTGAGGCGGCCTTCTGCTGTTATGCACTTAAAATCCGGAATAGCCTGCCAATAGGAATTTGCCAGGCTAATACAGTGGAGCACTTTAAAAAACTGCTAAAAACTCATTACTTTAACATGGCTTTCTCATAACTTCATTTTAGTTTAATCCTGATGCTCTGTATATTCAATTAATTATCATAACTATTCATGGTGGCTCTAAAATTCGTACTAACTCCTACTCTCTCTTTTGTTTTTTTTCCCGGTTTTCTGTGGTGGCGAACTGCGCCACCACCACCTAATCAAAGCACCATGATGTTCCTACATTGATGGATTAAAAGCCAGAAGTCTACATGACCATCGTCATCAAGACCTTCCATGAAAACCATAAATACAAAGAGGACTGTTCATTTATGTTAGTAGAATGCCCAGAGGGAACTGGGCGGTCTCATGGTCTGGAACCCCTGCAGATTTTTTTTTCTCCTGCCGTCTGGAGTTTTTTTGTTTTTTCTGTCTTCCCTGGCCATTGGATCTTACTCTTATTCTGTTCATTAGTGTTGTCTTATTTTAATTCTTACTTTGTCTATTTTTCTCTTCATGATGTAAAGCACTTTGAGCTACATTATTTGTATGAACATGTGCTATATAAAAAAATGTTGTTGTTATAAGTAACCACATCTCTAGGGGTGAAAGGTGGGTATGCATGTACAGTGGAAAGAAACAAAGGCTATCAGATGTCTTTAAAAAGATGTACACTCAGAAAAATAAATGTTACTTTTGTAAAAATGATACACATTATGAGGTTTTGTGATACGAGTCACTATCTCAAGGTATTAATCAATACTCCGTTTCAAACTGGATACATTTGATAAGCTATAAAGAATTTTTATGTTTCCTCTGGTGCCCCATTGACCACAATTGTAAGACATTGTAGTAAATATCCATCCATCCATTATCCAACCCGCTATATCCTAACTACAGGGTCACGGGGGTCTGCTGGAGCCAATCCCATCCAACACAGGGCACAAGGCAGGAAACAAACCCTGGGCAGGGCGCCAGCCCACCACAGGGCGCATGTAGTAAATATAATTATATATATACTTTTTTATTTTAATAACGCTTCACTTAAAAAACACAAGAATGTTTGTGCAACTTAATGATCTATTAATAATTTTGACTTAAAAAATACCAGACCTTTGAAGAAACCCCAGAATTATACTTTATATTGGATATATATTGTGTTACTTGCTTGCTTATATAATTTTATCTATACAAAACTATTGTATTTTTAACTGGCAAATTCACTCCAACCTGTGGGGTCTCATTTTACAGAGTTAAGTAATGATTGCCCTACCCATGCTACTGTCTATAGACATCAGTAATCCATTTGCTCTCTTTCTTATAGAAATTTCCTGCTCCTAGTGATCTGCTAAAAATAACAGATGTTGACCTCTGTGGAGACCAAAATTTACCATCCCCTCATGCTCCATATTCTAGGGCAATGACTATCAAGTAAGGGACTACTAATTTCTGGTGGTATATCAGAACAGATACTGGGGAACTCCTTTCCCAGACTTGAAGCACAGAAACATGGGTTACATCTTCTGGTAGTACTTTGCTGGTGAGATCACTTATTGGTAGTTTTACATGCTATGTGGTTAAAACTCATATTCCATTTTCATTAAAGGGTGGGTTATCCATGTACATATTATGAAGTTCTTTTAACATAACACAGCCTAAAGCTGTTAAATGAACCTGAAAGTATTCAAAAAATGTGAATTCCTTTCTAATTAATCATTCATTATAATGAAGCAAACAGAGTTTGAGCCAAATTTCATGAAATACACTATTGACAGTACACTTTATAAAGTTTAATTTGTCACTGTCTTTAGTAATTCTTTAAACATTTAAAAGCCATCACTCAGTGATCTAAAACTACACTTGCTACCACTCTGAAAAAACACATTAGAAAGTCAAATGGCTGTCTTAGCAGAGATAAATAGGAAACAAACTTAATAAAGTAAAAAAAAAACAAAAAAAACAATGGAAAGTTTTATTTAGGCACTGCCATGCATGTGTGACTGGGGTTCATTTTCAGGACTCGATAGAGGTAAGCAAAACCACTCCTGGGACGAGAGGGGGTGCTAACTCTAACAGTATCTCCTATTTCCTCCATATATCCAAGAAGATGCCAAATTAGGGCAACCAACCCTGACAGTAACAGCCAGAGTATTTCTCACCTCTCCCAGTCAAGACACCATAAAAAGGGATGTCCCTAGAAGGAGGTGTCTTACTCATAACTAGAAGTCAATACCAAAAGAGCTACCATGAAGGACCCAAGAACTGAAGACAACAGCAGCAAAATCTGTGTAGGCTGAGTTTGTGTTCAGCATCTTTTTGTTGGGCCTTTGGGCACCCTTTTGTTTTTTTTTAATCTGAAAAATGAAACCAGGCTACTGGTGTGTTACCCCAACGATTCACTCTGTTTCTCTACCGCCAGTCACACATGGCGTAGTTATCTGGATAGGTGACCCAGCAGACTTTTCAGAAACAGAACAACTTACAGAACAAATGAAGCAGCTGCAGGTGGCTGCTCAGGAAACCAAGCTCACTGAGGTAGAGGCCCGGAGGTGGGCAACTAAGGCACAGTGACTGGGGATAGCACAGGACTCAGCACGGGTCTTCATTCCTATGAAGCCGAGGATAATGTGGAGACATATGTCCTTCTTTCTAAATGCACCTCCACCAGAGAATGTTGACCCTCACACAAATAGGCCCAGATCTTGGCCCCCTTCCTCACTGAAGAAGCGCAGCGTGCTCACTTTGACAAGAAGGACCACTCAGAAGGCTATCAGACTCTTAAATGGAAAATTCTGGCCAGAAATGGGCTCACCACAAACTGCAAGGCCCAGTGCTGCCATGACTGGTGGATTACAATGAAAGTGCTGGACACAGGGAAGCTGGTTCATTTGCTCTGCCCGGGGAGCATGCTGTACAGCACGTGGTTGAGATGGTGGCCTGTTATTTCCTCATCTACATGCTCCTCAAACATCTGCTCTGCCCATTTAGTCAGCAGTGCTGATATGGATGGGCTCATTGAAACAACTGAGGGGCACAGAACCAGATGGCATGACCTCTAAAACTGGATGTTCCCTTGAAGAATTAGAATCCCAACAAAGAATGAGAGACCACTCTTTTAACCTCATTTGCTATTACAAATATGGGGAGCCGGGACATCTGGTCACAAATTGCCCTGCCTAAATGAGGAGGTGGAGTGTAGATGGACCCATGGAGACAACTACTGTTGTGCCACCACATTTAACTCTCTTTTTTATCCCTTTTCCGGCATAGCCCAGCTGAACAGACACCTAGTACAGTCCCTATAAGATTTCAGCAGCAATATCATTGTATCACCATTATTATGCACCAATACATCCCGTCGCAACACTGTGACAGAAAGAAGTCGAGGCTTCTTTCAGGGGCTGCTCTGCAGGTTAGGGTAACTGTATTGTTGCCACCACCTAACGCTGTTATACTGGCAGTAATTAGCTTCACAGAAAAAGAGATGACAACCCACTGCAGCCTGAACACTGGGGGAATTTGAGCCTGACCCTGGACTCAAGATAATTCTCCACCATGCAAGAGAGCATGAAAGGCCATGCTACCTAGGTTGACGAGGCTGATCCTTCTCCTTTTTCTTCAAGGAAGAGTGGTGGAACAATGACTCACTGAAGTTTGCAAGGAATGCCATGGTCTCCATCAATGTGCAACCAGCCTCCAACTCCAAGCCACCAAGCCCTCATTTCATGCTTGATAATGATCTGTTGTATTGGGTGATGGAACATCATGGAGAGAAAAGAATCCAACACCTGGTCCGGTGGCCTACCGCCATGTGATCTGTGACTTGGCACACATCCACATTCTAGGGAGTCATTTAGGCAGAGAGAAAACCCTGGAAAGGATTCTATTGGCCTAGAATTTATAAAGAGGTGCACCTCTTTTGCAGGTCCTGTCTGGAAGGCCAACTGATGCAAATACTACATCAGGACCACACCACACACCACCCTATAGTTGACATATCATTCTAGTAGTTCAACTTGAATATAGTTAGCCCACTCAAGTCCTTAGCACAGAGACACAAATACATTCTAGTCCTTAATTATGCCACCCATTACCTCAAAGCCATCCCATTGAAAACCAGTAATTCTGAGGCAATTGACGGGAACTAGTGGAGGTGTGTTTGCATAGGTTGGCATTCCCAAGGAGTGTTTTCACGGACCAGGAGACACCTTTTACATCTATGATATTCAAA
The DNA here is from genome assembly GCF_900747795.2 of Erpetoichthys calabaricus. Classification (NCBI taxonomy): domain Eukaryota; kingdom Metazoa; phylum Chordata; class Cladistia; order Polypteriformes; family Polypteridae; genus Erpetoichthys; species Erpetoichthys calabaricus. The sequence goes on from NC_041394.2 coordinate 87,030,831, forward strand.
AAGGTCTCCAAACTGCTGCTCATCACCATCCTTAATACATCTATGTACTGCCCCCAAACAGACGGTGTGGTGGACCACTTAAATCAATGCTGAGGCAGATCATGTGAGCAGATGAGAGGGACTGGGGCTAGTTCATTCCTCTTGTCTTTGTTTGCCTTCTCTGCTCTATGGAAGACTTCAGCGAGGCTTGCTCAACCTTGTAAAGAAGGGCTGGTAGGAGGAAACCCATCCCCCTCCCGCTATATTAAGAATTATGTCTCAAGCTTGCACAACCACTTCATTAAGCTGCAGTCTTTGGTTAAAAAGCATGTGAATGCAGCGCAGCGCGTCCAGGCCCAGCACTACAAATCAGGGCTAAAGCATTTGTGAGTTCCACCTGAGGGACAGGATTATGGTTCTTTTTTGATGGCCCCCAGTGTAGCTCCATCATTCTTGCTTCCAAGCCAGATGGGAATTGATACTTTTGAAGTGACTTCCTTCAGCAAAACCATGTTTCACAGTTTGATGCCAACCCTATGCCAAGGATGGACAACCTTCATGGAGTGTCTGTTTAAGTCCCCTGTTCCTGCCCCTACTTGACAGGACTAACGGCTAATGGCAGATCCACCTTGTCCTACCTTTTTCGCTACACAGGGCCCTATCCACCCCTTCCAACATCTTTTGAACAGACTGCTCAGGTCCCACAATGCCTATAGTGCTGCCTGCTTGGATGACGAGGTCATATAGTCAACAATCTAGGAGGTGCATGTACAGAGCTGCTGCATCATCAAATTCTTTCACGTAACGCCTGAGCACCATGACAACTGATTTAGATCAGTTATGTTAGGCAGAACGCACGGTGGAGCTGGGTGGTTTTGTGGCCTAGGAACCTCTGCAAATTTTGTTTTTTTTTTCTCCAGTCTATCTGGAGTTCTTTTTTTTTCTGTCCTCCCGGCCATCGGAACTTACTTTACTCTTTGTTACTTAGTGTTCTGTTACAACTTTTTAAAAACTGTTCATTGTATTAAGATTTGCAGTTTAGCTCCATCTAGTGGGTACAGCAGTGGCGTAGCTAGGGGGAGGCAAGGGGGGACATCTGTCCCTGAGCGCAACATCCAGGGGGCACTAAACTGATGTTTCTTTCCCTTCCCCATTGCATTTTGGCAAACAGGAGGGGGCGTGAAATCTTTAATTGAAAACCCTAGCTACGCCTCTGGGGTACAGCTGGTATTTTCTCTCCCTTCCCTTGCTTCCTGTCATGTGAGGTAATCAGGAATTTAATCTAAGAATCATGAAGGTTGCTGTCATGTGCATGGAAGCGCACTAGTCACAATTCGCTGTCATCTATACTTATCTTCATGCATGTGATAGCATCGTCCGTATGTGTTATTTTATTTTAACGTTATCCTTCCTTTTATATTTATTTGCAAAATGGAAGTAACTCCTTTAGTAGTTTATTATTAACATGGCACAGTAATATACATTTGGAGGATATGTTTGTTGTTAATATAAAGCCACTTAGCGCTGTATATTTTTTTTTCTCTGTTTTAGTTTCACCCTTTTAATTCCAATAAACCTATGGATAAAGAAACAACCATCTATAGAGTTTTGAAAAAAGAAAGGTGTTTATCTGTCTGTCAAAGCACATAGTCTGTGTGGAGGGCAGGACACTTAGTATTGCCTAATCTTATTTTTGTTTTTTTCCATCTTGTTTGATCTACACCATTTGTATGAAAATGTGCTATATAAATAAATGTTGTTGTTGTTACAGCATGTCTTGACCGTCCTCTGTACCATCCACAACTTGTGTGTTGTTTTGGGCTGACCGAGGCTAAGTATTTGAGGTACATGATGGGCAGAGGACGGGTCAAGCTACAGTGTTTCAATGTTGATGCAATTTATGACTGACCCCGGCCACAAACTAAAAGGCAAGTGCAGGCTTTTCTACAGCTGGCTGGGTACTATTGAAGGTTCATCCTTTGATTTTCCAAAAGGGCTGTGACTTTAAAGGTTCTGATGCAAAAGCGAGCCCCTAATACAGTTCATGGAGTCCCAGCCAGAGACAGCATTCTGTGACCCGAAGATGACCTTTTGTCAACTCCTGTATTGATTATCCTTAACTCATTCAAGACCAGGACTTAATAACAAAAGAGCAACCGTGTGAGACCCAAGAACGAAAGACAACATTGGAGAACTCTGTGTGGGCTTGTTTTGTGGTCAGCATCTTTTTTGTTATGCCTTTAGTGCAGCCATTTGCTTTTCTCATTGAATAATTAAACTGGGCTACCAGGATGGTACCCCAACGATTCCCACTGCTTCGTTCTGTTTCCTTACTACCGGTCACAGTGCAAATGCAATATATATGTTGCAATTATATTGTAAGGTTTTTAAATGGATTCAAAAACTGTTAGAAAATAAAGTTCTGGACTCAGAATGTAGGAAGATATTTAGATAGTCCTTACTGTGTTTAAAATGTATTTTTAGGATTTGGAATTTAGATATTACACAATAAAAAAGTTAATTGTAGAAGCTAATGCAGTAGACTAATGAATTTTACAAAAATGTTAAGTGCTTTATGCATCATATATTGTTCTTATATCTGTTGATTTATTAATGACCATGATTTTTGACTTTTTCATTTCTTTTACTTTAAAAAAATAACTAAACTATATTTTAATTTATTTGAAATTATTTATTTATGGAAACATATAAAATATGTATAGAGTTTGCAGTTATTCCCAAGAGACAATGACCCATAAAACACACAATAAATATTATTTTAAAGTCCCATAAGAAAAGACATTTCACAGAAATGTAACCTCTTAATGAAACTTGAGATTTTAGACTTATTCAATTTTCTGAGGAATAAAAAAAAAATCAAACATGCTTGGAGGTGTGGAAAATTTGAGCAGAGCAATGGAGAAATAATCTCTTTATATTGTAAAGTGTTCATAAAGCTAAGTAGAACAATAATTTAGAGCTAGGAATGATGGGTGCAGCATGCAACAAATAATAATTGTACTTTTATTCAGTAATGGGGATAAAAGCCAAGTTCTCCTGTTTTGAATGTGTTGCCCTTCCATCACGGCAAAGGATATTAGTCAATCCAGTTTACAGGTTCTATCTGCCAAATACCCTGCAACTTTGCTTGTGCTGCAAACATCAGTAATTACAGTCTTTCTTTCCCATACTGCTTTCAGAAATCATCACTTTGCCAACATCATTGTTTCATTTGCTGCTTCTGTGATATCAATGGAGTGTATCTGTAAGTGATTAAAGAGGTAACCAATTATTGCAAATGGTTATAAAAATGTATAAGTGGACAAGGTCTGTGCACTAAAGCATGATTTACACTTAGACCAGCATAATTGTGCATGGGACATAGCCAATTGTCAGTGTGCTTGCCACTGCTAACTGTTGTTGAAGATTTCCAAAACCTTTCACATATAATTTGAAAAAAAATAAAAATATATACCTCTTCCACTCCACTGTATTTGTCTACCACTGGGATGTTTACTACATCAGTTTATTTCGTCTGTATATTTCATCACTTCCATTAAATCATACATATTGGATGCATTGTTGGTGAATGTTTTTGCTAACTCTGTCCCTGCTCAACTTCAATGATAAAATGTTAAATGAAAAATTTGAAGAGTTAAATAAAACACCATGATATATTATTATCTATACATCCATTTTGCAAATTGGTTATCCGGTTTAAGATTGCATGGAGTCAGTGTCTACCTTGAAAAAAAATATTTTATTTTAGTGAACCGAGGATATAAATATTTCACATAAAATTGCTAAGTGTGCCAAAGTGCCCAAAGCTATAGGAGGGTTGTAGTCAGAGCACATTCAGCTTTATAGAAGAAATATTTTTTCTTTGGTCATGTGATAGTCAGACCTTTGACAAAGAATAAACTCATAATGATTTTAAAGGAGATAAACCTATGGTTGAAGTAGAATTATAGACTTATGCAAAAAGATTTGAATAATGCACTAACAACAACAACAAAAAAGCTAATGTCTTATATTACTGATTCTAATGAAGAAAACTGGGACATATGTAGACATATTAGCAGTGTGTTTTCTCAACATCAGTGATAGAATCATAAGATAATAGCCTGTCCCGACTAACATGCTCAGACTATTCTTTAAAGTGTGTTTGGGTTGAAGGATACTGTGATAAGGATGCATTACAACAAAATTAATTGTAATGTGTGATTTCAGAGTGAATGTGGTGAATAGAAAGGCATTGGAAAGTAAGAGTATCAGAAGAGAAAATAAGCCAGCATATACTGTCTTTCATAAGTCACCAAAATTTAAAAGATCAGACACCCAGAATAAAACAGTGTAACAGCAAAGTTATATAGGATCCCTGTGATTAGCAAAAGATACCAAATATATATAAAACAAATTAAATGACCTAGCAGTATTCTATTAACAAGAAATTCCAATGCTATTCACCACTGCAAAAACAGTACAAAAATTGCTAACATAAGATTATAATACAGATTGTATAAATATTTAGCAGAATTGTGGAAGTTTATACAAATAAAATGTCACTTCTGTTTTTTTATTCATATAATTCAGTCTGGCAAAAAAGCCAATAAGCAAAATATATCCCCACAGTGATATTCAAAGAGTCATTGCATTTTTTACACACTTATTGTACTTTATTAGATTTACTAAGGTTTTTCCAAATTATTAAAAGTCAGATTCACTCTCAGAATTATCCCGTAGATCCAACTACCACACTATGTGGGGGGAGAGATTTAAAAAGTATATTTTAAGAAATTCTGGAGAACAGTATGGATCAGATGGTTTATGACTGCAATATGTCTATAAAATACAGTTTGATGGATGGCTGGGGCCCTTGCCCAGCTGGGATGCTCTTGTGATGGAAGGACCAGGGGAGAGGACATATTTGGGGCAGTACCTCCCCCTGAACATGAGAGGGCAACCCCCTTGGACTGCATCGGTGCCACAGGCTTGAAGCTTGGAACCTCAACCCTGCTGGGGCCCGTGGCCTCTGCTAGGGGGAGCTTGGACCGTTCTGGAGCCCTGGGGCCTCATGTATAACGCTGTGCGTAGAACTCACACTATGACATGGCGTAAGCACAAAAGCGGGAATGTGCGTACGCACAGAAAAATCCAGATGCAGGAATCTGTGCGTTCTTCCACTACATAAATCCCGATCAGCGTGAAAAGTAACGCACGCGCCTTCTGTCCCGCCCCAACTCCCCCCAGAATTATGCCTCTTTGAATAAGCAAATCGATATAAATAGCCTTCTGTGAAAAGACAATGGGAAAAGCACGGGGGAAAATATAAGAATTTCAGCAAATACCAAGTGGAGGCAAAGGAAAAACGTACTATTTGTTGGTTTAAACAGTGGTATAATCAACAAAAGAAAGTTGATCGAGTGACATAGTGTCGGAGAAACTCGAAAGTTCAAGTTCACAAAGTCGCACAGTGCCCGAAATAAAAAAGAAGTTGTCACATATCAAAGTCGGCGTGAAAAGGCGACTCGCAGCGGACCGTCTGAGTGTCATGTGAAAGCTTATTAGGGTACAGAGATAAAAAATAGGCACACAGTGGGAAAAAAGTACGAAATATCAACTTTAATCTCGAAATTTCCACTTTAATCACGTAGTTTATTTTGTCGTTAAAGTAGAACATCATAAACTTCATCTTAAAATCGTTTATTTTACTAGTTTCTCAAGTAGCACGTTAAATGCTTTGTTCTGTGTTTGATCTTCTATGTGCTCTATGTGTGTGAATCACTACGTGCTTCTGTTCTTTCTCTTTCTCTGACAGGACACAGAATCCATTACATTTGTGATATTTCAGCTCTCTGAATAATTAAAATACTGAGATGTATACGTGATATCTTTTTCATGATGACAGGAATGAAAGCATGTTATTAAACATGGGAACACGGTGGCGCAGTGATTGTTCATATCTCATGCAAGAGGCTTGCTGCGCCATGCGCGACCTTCGATGAAATAATTTATTACAGAAGTACTGTCTCTTTCAAACGTACTAACCTCCAATTCCTGTCCTTACTTTTCTTTCTCCAAATACCCAATCACCACACAATCAGCTAAGCCATCTGTAAGCTTAGAACGCCGATTCTTCAAAACTTTTAAGGAACATTGAAATATCTTCGTAGTACATGTTTAATTATTCTGTCCGTCTATCCTTCCAGTGTTGCGTCAGCACCAGCAATAATACAGCGCAAGGCAGGAGCTACCCGTGAACTAGCTAGCGCTGTGGCACCGTGTCCTCACATGTTTAATTATTAACAATACAGATTATTTAAATGAAGTTAAAGTTTTATCTGTATACTATAAGCAACATATTTTGCTGCATTTCATCTTAAAAATGATATCGTTGTCATACGCGCTTTATAAAGTAGCTCAGATTGTGCAATATTATAAATGTAGTGCAAGTTTACATTGGGGTAATTGTACTTATAAGTACAAACAGTTCTACAAGGAGCACTTGATGGACTGATTGAGTGCGTTTACAGTTCTTGGGATGAAACTGTTTCTGAAATGCGAGTTCCGTACAGGAAAGGCTTTGATGCGTTGTGCTGAGGTAGTGTGTGCTTGAAACTGTATACCGATAATTCTCTTTCCGATCAGCTGCTGCTGTGATTCCCCACTCAGATACAGTGATATAAATACTCTGAGTGGTGCAGTGAGAGTAATATGGAAAAAGATGATCCACTGTGGCAACCCTTAACGGGAGCAGCTGAAAGAAGAAGAAGATGCAGTGAGCGTAACAATGCTAAAGCAATTATGGTATTTGGAATACTATGGCTATTCCCTGGACCATTATATTGCTGCAGGTTAATTACAATCAGATGCATTACACTAGTAAACAATATGCAGTTCATTTCAGTGTATTTATAAAGCCGCGTCAGGAATGTGGGTCTAAGAAAGAAAGGGTGACCACACAGGAACAGTAGCACTGCTTTGACGCTGGGTGCCGCCAGCCTGCAAAACTGAGCGGAGAAATTGCGTACGCCAGGGCATGAGGTACCATGGAAATGTGCGTGGCTTTATGCCAAGTTTAGGTTTTATACATCACGATTTGAGAGTGGAAATGTTCGTACGCAACATTTCTGTGCGTGCGCACCGTTTATACATGAGGCCACTGGTCTGCAGCACTTCTGCCAGAACCAGAAGAGGATCCGGTGACACATGGAGTACTTCCGGGGGCCCTTACAGCACTTCCACCACACTTGGGAGTGCTGCCGGAAGAAGATCACAATGCACCTGAAGCGCTTCCAGGTGCACTATAAAGGAGGCCACCTCACTCCGTTCAGAGAGCAAGAGTCGGATGGAAAATAGACAAATCATGCATGGAGGAGTGGAGGCAGTAAAAAAGAGAATATGAAAGAGAGAGAGACAGAAAGAAGGAAGAAGAAAGAAGGGACTGAGCAGCATTAAGTGCTGTGTATTGTGTACTGTGCTTGAAAGTGGGGAGCTGAGAAACAGAGCTGCCCATTAAGGAAAATTAAAGGATGTGTTTCGGGCTTGTGTCTTTGTGCCTGTCTGTGTCTGGGTTTGGGGAGTGGTATGGCCCCCGTTATATTCCACAACAAATAGACAAACATTTCTCTCAAACAAAACTGATTAGAGTACAAAGAAATGTACCTATGTTTAGTGTTTGTGTTCTTAAATTAGAATTACAAAAAGTAGAATTTAGACGAAAGCAATACAGGTCTTCTGAACAGCATTGTTGGGCAGTATTAAAATGAGTTAAAAAAAAAAACAAACTTTTTTTTCTTCCGTTTACTATTCCATGTTAAAAGATGTGTATGTATGAAATCCTTGCTGATTTGTCAAAAGGGAATTCTGAACAAAGATGCAAAATTCCTACAAACATTTCCAGCACAGATTATGAAACTTTAATAATAAATGAGATAATTTAAAACTACAGATTTCAAAGGCAATCTGGAAGCTTAGTATTTCAGTGTTTAACTTTATTTCTTTCTGCACATACTGCCTTAATAATTTTGACTTAAGAACACAACAGGAAATTATAACTTTAACTTCTCAGAATAAACCGACTACCTGTCCTTTATATACAATCCCAAGTCTTATAAAAGATCAATCTCTGTCCTTGTAGCACCCATTATTAAATGATCACTACTGATTGACATAGCTCTTAATGCATTAGATTGTTAGACCTTTATTTAAAAAAAATCAAATCCAGATCCAAACATTCTTATTAATTACAAACCAATTTTGAAGTTACTTTTCCTTTCCTATGTTCTTAAAATATTAGTCTCACAGCTTGTTTCATTTTATTTGAAAGGCTTTAGACTGTTTTTCACACTGATCACTGTACAGAAGTAGAATTAAATAGTACTGTCAATTTTAATATATTCTAATGATGGAAATTATACATTTTCATACTGATATATTTAATCTGGGACTTTGACAATACTGGCCACACTATTTTGATACACAAGTTTGAAAATGATAATGGACTCAGAGATAATGTACTTGTATAGTATTGTTAAAGGATATGTTTAGCATTTTTCAATTCAGGGTTCTGTTCAGACAATCATGGTACTTATTAATTTGCCACTTAAAGCTGTAAAGAGAAGTATTTTTAAAAAAAAATTAAACCTTTGTCTTTTCTTGCAGTTTATAATGACACTTAAAGCAAGCTGCATCCATACATGATGGAAAAAGCCTTAAAGCTTACCAAGTATGTCAGTTTTTCCAGCCAAAAATATTATTGAGTATTGATCTACATCTTAAGATTACAAAATGTTACACAACAGTGTATCCATGTCGTTTAACACTGGAATCTCTGAAGCCTACGAAAAAACTCGTAATCCCGGCCCACCTTAAATCCCTTTGCACCTCTACCATCAGCGTCTTTTGTTTTGTAAATGTGTCGATCAGCACAAGCCGACTGCCGTCCTATACCCACACGGCCAGAGCTCATCTTGAGAAAAAAGCTCTCCCAGCTCAAGCCTTGTTTATCTCGGTGTGATGTACCTGGAGTTGTATAGGGTATATAATATATTGTTATTTGGAACACATGCATTTCATGTGTGTTCCGTGTCTACAATGATCTATGTAAGGATAACAGGAAATGCGAGAAATGCTAAACACATACCTAAAAGTCAAACTTTTTTCATCTTCTAGTACTAACAACAAAATTTTGACATGAAGTGTATAATGTGTGAAGACTGAAGTCCAAATATCAAATAAATACTTTCACAAAAGGTACAAGTATAACAAAACAAGTGCACTTTTATTTATTAGTAAGTTTATGGTACTTGTAAAAGTTAGCATTTTTTTTTATTCAGTTTTATTCTCTCAGCCGCTTTCACGTTCTCCCCAATCTGACACTGCTGTTTTCAAATAAAGATGTGCTATAACAGAGGTGAACTCAGATGAGGATGAGCAAGGCATGCCAAGCCCGACAAGGTATCGTGCAAAGTTCTGTTTGTGATTATGCTTTGTGATGGTCTTTATATAAAAAAAAAAATATATGTTACTCATATAAAAGCCACAGCAAATGTTATTTACCTGTTTACCTTGATTTATGTACTTATCTTCCTGCAGTGTAAAGTCACAAGTAGACTACAGACCTTCCTGTGTTTGATCGACACAGGCATGCTGACAAAGTTTACCTATATGTGTAATGCCACTAAAAATGTGGCGGCAGCTTCCACCTGCAGCTATAGACTCTTCAGTATGCGAGCAACTCTCCAATCAAGTGTTTAGATCTGATGGTGTATGTGCCCAAAAAAAAGAAGCCTGACTGTATTCTTGTACCATTGCTTGCGTACTGAATTGTCAGCATGACACCGTCAGATCTAAACTCTACCGTGTTACTGTAATTCTAATATGTTTTGTGTAAATCAAAAATGTTCAGTTTATGGCTGTTCATGTTCATACCCAATACTTAATAAATACATGTGGTATTAAACATAAATGCATTTTGAAAGTGATATATATATATATATATATATATATATACTGTATATATATATATATATATATATATATATATATATACTGTATATATATATATATATATATATATATACTGTATATCTATAATAATAAAAGGCAAAAACCTCACTGACTGACTGACTCACTGACTGACTGACTCACTCATCACTAATTCTCCAACTTCCCGTGTAGGTGGAAGGCTGAAATTTGGCAGGGTCATTCCTTACAGCTTACTTACAAAAGTTAGGCAGGTTTCATTTCGAAATTCAAAGCGTAATGGTCATAACTGGAACATATTTTTTGTCCATACACTGTAATGGAGGAGGCGGAGTCACGTATCGCGTCATCACGCCTCCTACGTAATCACGTGAACTAAAAACAAGGAAGAGATTTACAGCACGAGTCACACGCGGGAACGAAGGTAAATGACGTTAATTTTTGACTGTCTTTTAATACTGTGTAAGCATACATATTAACACATGTGCAATTAAACGTGTGCATTTACGGGGTGATTTCTCAAGCTTAAAAGCTCACCTTTTATCAAACGCGGGAACAAAGGTAACTGACGTTGTTCACTGTCTTTTAATACTGTGTAACCATACATATTAACACATGTGCAATTAAACGTGTGCATTTACGGGGTGATTTCTCAGGCTTAAAAGCTCGCCTTTTACTAAAAAGGTAAATGCAAAACTATTTTCAATCAGTTTATTGAAACGCTCCCGTTAAGGATTGCAATAACATATTCGCGAGATAAAAGAACGAAGGAGGGGGAAATGGAGGAAGAGCCGCGAACAGCTAAGAGCAAAAAATTAATTAAACAATTGAGAACGGAGCGAGTTAAGCATACAAGCATGTTCATAAGGGAAAGAAAGCACGGTGTAAAACGTAAGTTTAAATTAAGTTTATAGAAACGCTCCCGCTGCGGATTGCAATAACATATTCGCGAGATAAAAGTTTAATGAGAACACACGAGGTATAAACGAACCACACGCCGTGGCGCAACGTTAGGGGCAACAGTTTCAACCATTCTATGATCTGCTTCTCGCAACTGAAAGACGGCACATGGCGGATGTTAGCCGACTTTCTGACCGCAACGTTAGGGGCTTCAACTAAGGCGCTGACGCCACATCTCAGTGCCAACACTTTGCAGACTGTACTTAAAAGACACGCCCTCCTCACTGGACAGTTAAAAACACCAATCAAACTAACGATGACATCAAGTATTACCCAATCAAAAGTAGGAAAGGAGGCATCTTCATAAAATGCGTGTGGGATGATTTGCATGACACACTGCTTTAAAAAAAAAATGATAAAAAAAATACGGGATAAATCCCGTCCAGTATTGATTCAAAATGGGACGCCCAATTTCATTCTCAAACGCGGCACGATTCCGTATTTTAAAGGACGGGTGGCAACCCTACAGTGCCAGGTAACCACCCATACAATCAGATTGTGATTCAGACTAGGAATGCAATGAATGTAATTACCCCGATCTACATACAAGGCGAAAGTCTTGCAACATTCAAAGATGATGGTTTGGGATAAGTACACCATACAATATAAAAGAGCTTATGAAGCCTTGAACCGAAAAAAGCAAGATCTCAGAGATCGTAAAAAAAAAATAGGAGGTAATGTCGTTTTACTCGCTGTAGATTTTAGTCAAACATTACCAGTTATTCCACGAGGGAGACCAGCAGATGAACTCAACGCGTGTTTAAAATCCATGCTTCTCCCACGCTCGGTTATATGTCGCGTGTTCTCAGGTAGGTGCACCAAAAAATGTATACATTTAAGCATGTAATGGGCAAACAAAAAATGAGGTATACCTGAAGGCACTGCAGTAGTACTTTATGTAACTTTACTTCTTAAATGTTAATGTTTTACTGTTTAATAATTTATACGCTTCTTATATGTTGTTCAAATTCTTTTATCAAAATACCAGTGACAGCGCAATGCACGATAACATGGAGTGAATACACCATACGCATCCGCCCACGGCTGCCCTGCTGTGCGCAGATAGGAGTTGATTCTACAATAAAATAAAATAAACATAAAAAGAGTAAAACAATCATCACCCATAAACCGTGTGTGTGTGTATATATGTGTATATATATATGTTGATATGTGGATGTGTATATGTATATATATATATATATATATGTAGATATGTATATATGTGTATATGTATATGTATATATATGTTTATATGTGTGTGTGTGTATTTTATATATATAAAACACAGCAACACTCATAACAATGACAACACAATTACATTGACAATCATGTTACGTTATTTTTAAAATGTTTCCTTTTTTTTTCATAACCTCTTTAACACACTACTTCTCCGCTGCGAAGCGCGGGTATTTTGCTAGTATATATATATATGAGGAAACTACAAGTGGGACAAGTCATTTTCTCAATACAGGGGGTCCTCAGGTTACGACACAGTTCCGTTCCTACAACAGTGATGTAACCCAAATTTTGGTGTAAGTCAAAACACACCCTAGCCTAAGTCACTTACCTATCCTAACACATTTGCAAAATCACAATCTAGAACATAAAAACACAACTAACTACATAAAAAGGAAAAGGACATAAATATACTGTACTGTACACTGTACTGTAGTAACAGAAAAAAGGAGTGTAAAAAAATCCTTACCTTTATTCCTTCACACGTCTCAATTTTTTTAAAGTTTTTATGGGAGTGAGCATTGTAAACTCGAAATGTCATATGTCAAGACATTGTAACCCAAGGACCCCCTGTAACTAAAAATAAATAAACAATTAACCTGAACTATACAACTGAAGTGTATAAGCATTTTAATATTACATTTTATGCATGTAATAAGTGTACACTAAAAAGCGAAAAAATAACAGTTAATCAGTTTGAGATGCTACAATGTATTACTGCAGGCCATATAAAATTCCCTTTCCCATTGCAATCATTGTGTGTTAGATCTGGGTTTATGGCAAGAAATACAATACTTCATGGATATCAAAAATACAGTATTGGCTCTTTATAGGAAAACAACGTTGCAGTGTAAATATTCTTCTACAACCGCAGCAATAACAACAGCAGCAGTTATCAGGTAAAAAACTTCTTTTTGGAAAACTCTGCCTAAAGTTAGTTTTATTTTACCACCTTAATATTAACACAAGAACGCTATTCACACACACACAATAAAATGAGTTGAATAAAGAGGTACGAATAAGTAGCCAACTTCAGCCTCGTCTTTACTATTTGTTTGATTGTGTTATGTTGCAGCTACAAATCTAGCAAAACAATGAAGGCCCGACTTCCTGATGATCGGTAACTGCGTTCTGAGGTGGTGCGCACGCACACAATGTTTATGGTAATGTGGCAGGTTGCAAAAAGAAGGCGTGCAGTGACCAGAAGTTGGATGTCTAGAAGGTTTGGAGTTTCTCACTAGCAAGATGCTGAAAAGCAGGCACATTTGCCTATGATTAATTAAAAGTAATTGAACAGTTTAGTGTCATGTTGTGTCTAAGTAATTATTACACAAGGTCAGCACCGTTTAACATTAGCTTATAGTTTGAATACACCTGCTCTGTTACAACTATCTGCAAAATCAACTGTAATGTCAGTAAGTATAAACGACTAATGTCATGTTTCTCTATCTCTACTTTCATCTGTTCATGTTTCTCTACCTGTACTGTACTGCAAGAAATTATGACTTTTATTATTATTTTGTGGTTTGTTAAATTTAAAAGGTTTTATAGTACTCTGGAGTTATATATTTAAGGTGCAGTTCAGGTGTTCTGATGGGTGGATACTGGTCCCTTTTTAATATGTATCAATTTTTAATGATATACTTATAGTGTGCATGTACAGTAAATCTAATTAAATTAGACTTAATTCTTCTGTATTCCACCCTTTTACTTTCTGCAGAGACATCTCATGTTACTCCGTCAATGATCAGAACAACAACAAATGCCAAGCTTGCAGAGCTCAGAGAGAAGAAAAAAGTCCCCAAGATCATAGAAGAGAACCCCCTGATGCTTTTTGACGACTAATTTCACTGCTGCTTTACATTAGTTTTTAGTGTTGTATGTTACAGTGGTAGTCTTCACTTTTGTCTGATGCACCTCTTAAACAATACATTCCTTTCAGTTTCTTTCTGTTTGTGTATGTATGTATTTGAGGCAGACGTGGCTATATTTTACTGTATTTATGAGGGAAATAAATATGTAAAATTCCTTTTTTCATTGATGTTTTGAGCTGTATTTTTAAAAGATTTCAGACATCTGTTCTTGGAGAGCCAGTCATGTTGGTGTTTATATAGAAAAATCATAGGCTGTTATTGACTGAAGGAAGGGAACTGGTATAAATTAGTCTGGAACTGGTTTACAGGAGTCATATTTACAAGTGCTTTAACTAATTGCATGCACAATATGACATTTATTAATCATGTCCTTTCAACATAGTAGTTTTATGTTTTTTAATAGAAGTAATATTAAAACATATTTTAATACGCATATGGACTTTTATATGAGACATGTTAATTCCATATTAAAAAAAATATATAAATCTTACAAAAAGCCACAGTAAATTATGTTGTTATATGGTATTTTGCAAGATTTACAATGTTACATATATGCCACATGGATTTCATGTGTGTTTTTCTAAGAATGTGGCAATAATCTTGCAAGAAAAAAAAACATGATAAATACAGGACATATACTACTTATACTGTGTGAGAGATAGGGGGCGCTGTCGTCCCCTTGAACCCTCAGACCACTCATCAGACACCAGATAAAAAGTCCAATAATTATTTATTATAATAACTAGCAAAATACCCGCGCTTCGCAGCGGAGAAGTAGTGTGTTAAAGAGGTTATGTAAACATATATATACATATACATATATACATATATATACATATCTACATATACATATATATATATATACATATACACATCCACATATATATACATATATATATATGCACATATCAACATATATATACAGTATACACATACATATACACACATACATACACACACACATATACATATATACATATACACATACATACATACACATACATATATATATATACACACATACATACATACATACATATATATATACACATACAGATACATATATATACATATACATATTTACATATCTACATATATATACACATATACAGGTGCTGGTCATAAAATTAGAATATCATGACAAAGTTGATTTATTTCAGTAATTCCATTCAAAAAGTGAAACTTGTATATTAGATTCATTCATTACACACAGACTGGTGTATTTCAAATGTTTATTTCTTTTAATGTTGATGATTATAACTGGCAACTAATGAATGTCCCAAATTCAGTATCTCGGAAAATTAGAATATCAATTAAGACCAATGCAAAAAAAAGGATTTTTAGAAATGTTGGCTAACTGAAAGGTATGAACATGAAAACTATGAGCATGTACAGCACTCAATATTTAGTTGGGGCTCCTTTGGCCTGGATTACTGCAGCAATGCGGCGTGGCATGGAGTCGATCAGTCTGTGGCACTGCTCAGGTGTTATGAGAGCCCAAGTTGCTCTGATAGTGGCCTTCAGCTCTTCTGAATTGTTGGGTCTGGCATATTGCATCTTCCTCTTCACAATACCCCATAGATTTTCAATGGGGTTAAGGTCAGGCGAGTTTGCTGGCCAATCAAGAACAGGGATACCATGGTCCTTAAACCAGGTACTGGTAGCTTTGGCACTGTGTGCAGGTTGGTGCCAGGTCCTGTTGGAAAATGAAATCTGCATCTCCATAAAGTTCGTCAGCAGCAGGAAGCATGAAGTGCTCTAAAACTTCCTGGTAGACGGCTGCGTTGACCTTGGACCTCAGAAAACACAATGGACCAACACCAGCAGATGACATGGCACCCCAAACCATCACTGACTGTGGAAACTTTACACTGGACCTCATGCAACGTGGATTCTGTGCCTCTCCTCTCTTCCTCCAGACTCTGGGACCTTGATTTCCAAAGGAAATGCAAAATTTACTTTCATCAGAGAACATAACTTTGGACCACTCAGCAGCAGTCCAGTCCTTTTTGTCTTTAGCCCAGGCGAGACGCTTCTGACGCTGTCTCTTGTTCAAGGGTGGCTTGACACAAGGAATGCGACAGCTGAAACCCATGTCTTGCATACGTCTGTGCGTGGTGGTTCTTGAAGCACTGACTCTAGCTGCAGTCCACTCTTTGTGAATCTCCCCCACATTTTTGAATGGATTTTGTTTCACAATCCTCTCCAGGGTGTGGTTATCCCTATTGCTTGTACACTTTTTTCTACCACATCTTGTCCTTCCCTTCGCCTCTCTATTAATGTGCTTGGACACAGAGCTCTGTGAACAGCCAGCCTCTTTAGCAATGACCTTTTGTGTCTTGCCCTCCTTGTGCAAGGTGTCAATGGTCGTCTTTTGGACAACTGTCAAGTCAGCAGTCTTCCCCATGATTGTGTAGCCTACAGAACTAGACTGAGAGACCATTTAAAGGCTTTTGCAGGTGTTTTGAGTTAATTAGCTGATTAGAGTGTGGCACCAGGTGTCTTCAATATTGAACCTTTTCACAATATTCTAATTTTCCGAGATACTGATTTTGGGACTTTCATTAGTTGTCAGTTATAATCATCAACATTAAAAGAAATAAACATTTGAAATACATCAGTCTGTGTGTAATGAAGGAATCTAATATGGAATTACTGAAATAAATCAACTTTGTCATGATATTCTAATTTTATGACCAGCACCTGTATATATACATATCTACATATATATACACACACATATATATACATATCTACATATATATATATATATATATATGTATATATATATATATATATATATATATATATATATATATATATATATAGACATACATACATTCACATATATATCCCCGCTGTTTTATAAACGAACGCCATATAAGGCCGTCCTTTCTCCTTGCTTAGCGGTTCTGTATTGTTTTATTGTTCATTTATTATGATTGTTATAGTTATTGTGTAGCTATTCGAGACTCACTTTTCTGTTCAGGTACCCATTTCATTTATGTAATCCGCGGATTCTCCGCTATTTTTTGTTTGTTTATTACGATTATAGTTATTTATTGATTCCCTTCTTTAGCTGACTGCCTGCTCATATAAGGCACTCTGCTGTTTTTTTGTGAAGCAGCCTTTACACAGGTTCTCCGCTGTTTTATAAACGAACGCCATATAAGCCCATCCTTTTTCCTTGCTTCGCCAAGGAAGCAGCCTTTTTATTTAATCCACGGGTTCTCTGCTGTTTTATTGTTCGTTTATTACAATTGTTATAGTTCTCTTTGTATACCACGTTGTCAGTTCAGCACTCCGGTTGTAAAATGACCAAGCCGTGCAAGCTTACTGTTGAGAATGCAACGTATAGTTGTACAGGAGAAAAGCAATCTTGCCTCAAATCAATGGCAACCTTTTGTAGGTCTATGAACTTAATTTAAAGTTTAGGTTTACACGGTGCTTTGTTTCCGAAGTACCTGCACTCATGAATATGTCTGTATGCGTCAGTCGCTTCATATTCATTTCCTACATTATCAATTATGTAATGTGTTTTTTGAACAGGTTTGATTCATCGAAGTGATCACTCGTGCTGCGTTCAGTCAGATCACGTGAGCCGCTCTCTTGTGTGATGTTGCGATGTCCATGGCTTTATTTAATGTTAGCTAAGACCCGGCACTTAAAAGTTTCTCGCTACAGCAATTTTAACTCTGTTACAAAGTGATCCAAAGTCTCGTTTATACCTAGTGTCTTCTCATTAAACTTGTATGATGTTGCGATGTCCACGGCATTATTTAATGTTAGCTAAGACCCGGCACTTAAAAGTTTCTTGCTACAGCAATTTTAACTCCGTTACAAAGTGATCCAAAGTCTTGTTTATACCTCGTGTCTTCTCAATAAACTTGTATGTCGCGAATATGGTATTGCAAACGGCAGCGGGAGCGTTTCTATAAACTTTACACCGTGCTTTGTTTCCGCAGTAGCTGCACTTATGAATATGCTTGTATGTGTCACTCGCTCGCTTCTTATTGTTTCGCTGCCTTCTCAATTGTGTAATGAATGTTTTCTTCAGCGCTCTTTGGAGCTCTTCCTTGTTTTCTACGTACTGTGTTCACAGTCAGTTCACGTGATTACATCGAGCTGCAGTCTATTACAGTATATGGACAAAAAAGAGGTTCCAGTTATGACCGTTATGTGTAGAATTTCGAAATGAAACCTGCCTAACTTTTATAAGTAAGCTGTAAGGAATGAGCCTGCCAAATTTCAGCCTTCCACCTACACGGGAAGTTGGACAATTAGTGATGAGTGAGTCAGTGAGTGAGTGAGTGAGTCAGTGAGAGCTTTGCCTTTTATTAGTATAGATAAAGTGCACAAAGCACCCTCCACTCCACAATACTCCAATAAAAACTCCAATAATAATCACAATACACAATCCTCCACTCCAGGCAGCTTAGTCACCCTTCCTCCCAACTCGGCTCATAGTCCCTGACCCGGAAATGCTTGCAGTCCTTCACTTCCGGGTCTGTTCAACCCGAAAGTACGTCATTTCCTCTGTCCCCGTGACTGGGAAGTAAATCCCTGAGCCTTCCTGCAGTGTCCCCTGGTGGCCCCCATGGTATCCAGCAGGGCTGTGAATTAAAACTCCAAGGTCCATGATGCCCTGCTGGAATTCGGGGCACCTCTGTGTTGTAGGGAGGGCTCCTTCTGGCGGTGTGAGGGTATAGGCCAGGATACATTGTCTGCCCTATACCACAACTGTAAAGTTCTAATGGTAACATGTACTAATTTACTGTATTTTTCCATATGGGCAAGAGCAACTTATCATGCATTAAAAAGACGCATCAGAACAAAAGTGGCTTAGCTCTAAGGTTTTTAATAAAGATACAATGCACTGCAATCAGTTCAGTTCAGGTGTATTGCTATATGTACAAAATACATTAAATTTCCTTTTTCTGTTTTTACTACGCTGCTACTCACCACACATCTCTATTCGTATAATAACCACACTGATTGTAAAGGAGGGGGCACTGAGTTGTGATACGTTGAACCATTCAAGATATACCACACTGCATTAAATGAGCCAGTGTCTGTGGGCTGCATTGTTAAAAGTATGATCAGTCTCTGTTAAGGAGCTAAGTCATCAAGGGGCCTGTGGGGGTCTTAATTCAACCTTGAAAATAACAATCACCTTGTTCACTTCCTGCTTTCCTATAACTGTTCAAATCCCTCAGTGGGAAGCTTGGTCCACTTCCTCATGTCTAAATACTGATCCCTGTAGGCATCCTTTTCATAACCTTCCTCACTTTTCCAGTCTCTCTTTGTGACACTAGCCACTCTTCTTCTCACCTTCCCATCTTTCTCTGAATCCAGATTCAATAGACCAGCATCTGAAGGGGTCACTGCTCCAGAATCACTTCTAGAGTCACAACAGTCTTATATCTACTCCTGGGACATTAGGGTAGAACTACATTTGTTGGCTCTTTGTGTCTCTGCATCCTTGAGCCTTCCATTAGACTTAAAGAGTCATTACTTCCTAACATCCTTATGTAAGCTCCCATATGTAATCTTCTGAAACTGTGCAAATTCTAACAGCCAGGATATGCTGAAATAGCAAAGCAAATCTGTTTTGAAAGTGTAAAGAGAATAGACCAGTTGGGAAGCAGCATTCTGGGTTAGTTGCAGAAGCATGGAAGGCAGTTGCTAGTAGAATTGCCAGCAAACAGTTGTTTTGAGACAGATGTTTTGAGACACATAGTGAATTGTGTAAATGTAAAATGTAAACATTTATATCAGTTTATTATATAAAATACATTAATTATTTGCTGTCATAATTCACAGGATATATAGTGATTGTGTATGTGAACATCCTGTTGATAAGTGTCATTTTAAGGAGCTCATTTCCAAATAAAAGAAAGCAGTGGTGACGTGTTAAGCACTCCTGCCTCACAGCTCCAGGAGATTAAAGTTACCTACTACAACTGATCATTCTCTTTCTAAAATTTACACATTCTTCTGTTTGTTCTTTATTCAGTTGCAACTTCGTTATGATCTCTGTAAGAAATCAATATCACTTTTAAAAATGTAAAACTGTGTTTAATCAGAACAATAATTATTTTAATTACTTCATTTTATTCAGAGTCATAAATTCCAACATTAGAGCTGCTAAAATATAATAAACACTGGCATTTTACATTTATACTACACTGTGTTAAGATTAAAGCACAAAACATATTACAGGACTGAAATATTAGTATGTGTAGTTAATGCACTAACTTTAAAAAAATGGTAAAGACAAATATGTTAAAATAAAAAAATAATAGGGTAATATCTTATTTAAAAGTTCTGCTAAAAGCTGCAACTCTGTTTAGTGTTTTGTCATGCTTTGGACCTGATGCTGCCTGATGTAATGCCATCCTGGGACCCTGAAATCAATTTAGTGGGTTTGAGAATGTTTATGTTAATCAATTTCTATAGATGGAGAAGGATTTTCAAACACTGCTCAAAATATATTTTCAAAATTAAACTTTGAAAATTAGACAATGGGCATCGGACCCATTTACTTACTATTTAATCAGCTGATTTTTTTTTTCTTTTTCATTTAGTCAAATGAGTCTGTATTCAAGACCTAAACAGCCTCTGTTGTAATTTTTTTTTATATTCATTTCATTTATTACAGCAATCCATATCTAAGCAAGTTGCACTATGTTTGGTTGCTTGAAATCTACAAGTGCTCTGCACCTCAGCAGGGGGTTCAAATTCAATATCTTGAAAACTGTTCCCTGAAAAGAGGTTTTGTGCACAGCATTAATCATTTTTTTCTGATCTTACAAACAACCTATTCCATAAAAATATGACAGAGTTCTACATTTATTCCACCATTTCATTCTCCAACCATCCGTCTATTTTCTGATCTTATTCATTCTATTACATGGCTGAAATATTTCATTCTTTCAAGTTGTAATTGACCAATAACAGTGGAATTTCTTTGCATCCATTTTTTTTCTCTCCCGTAGCACAGGTTGTAACAATTGTGTTATGACCAGCTGACATGTAAAAGAAAATAATAATAATAGTAATAATAATAATAATCAAATATTTACTAGAAGAAAACACACTACAGTTTCACCTGAGAAAAAGCAAAAAGGAGGCAACAACACATAAACATGATATATCATTAGCTCAAAAAATAGGAAACTCACCTGTGTTACTATACAATAATAACAAGAGATTGCTTGATTCTCTGACTCTAAACACACTAAGTGTAAGCCCCTGCTTTCATTAACTTTGTTCCAAATAGTGATGAGTGAACCCTGCAAAGTTAAATTCCCCACAAGTTCAGTAAAATCGTAGAAATGCTCAGAAACTTTGACAAACTTCTCTTGATGCTCTGAAGTCACTTAGGGAGGAAGAACTGATTTAGTTTTGAGTGAATTATAATTGCATTTTAAGTGTCCCTGAGGACTTGGGATACATATATATATATATATATATATATATATATATATATATATATATATATATATATATATATATATATATATATATGCGCACAATATATAGATGTACATATATATATGGACACACATTTGCAGTGCCACAAAGCTTAGGCATGGAGCTAGGTTAACTCCATTTGTCTGAACTTGTGACTCTGAGTACAGCTTGAACAGGTTTTTTGTTTTCAATCTATCTGAATATGTGCTTTGCACTTTTTTCTACCATGAAGAAGGTAGAAACGCCATGTAAGCTGTAGTAAGACTTTCATTATTATTATTATTATTTCACAGGGTTGCAAATGTTTTCTCAGGAGTGGGAGTCCTCCTTTAAGACTTGTTTTGGATCATAGCTACAACACATAGCTAATTATGCAAAGTAGCCATGCATCCCCAGTGCCCATAGATCAATGTTATACATCCGCTATTCATAATCTTCTCATATACCCTTTCAATGAAAATATACAGTCTGGAAAATTATGTGAAGCTTTTAAGCACTTCCCTTGTACTTATCAAATCAATTCTGTGCAGAAATGTACTGACAGTACTCTGTCATTACACTCAGAAGTTCAATATAGTACCCTACAGGTTACTTGCACCTTTACGGTTTTGACTTTACATGCTTCCATTGGGAACTATAATTAGAAAATATAAAAATTTCTTTTCACTATTATGCAGACGATACCAAGATATACCTTTCTTTTAGATCAAATGATGTTTCATTAATAGTATTATGGTAAATAATCAAGCATTAACACAACAAAGAGGTTTGGGGCAGCCTCCTGCATACTTGAGAAATGGCTAAAAATGCAAAAAAGTTGATAAAAATGGTCTTTACAGACAAGAGTCCAAAACAGAACTGAGCAGTTTAGGAAACATGGTGGATATAAAGTTGAAAAGCAGGAAGAGGAGAGATCTTGGGACCAGAACTGGAAATGAGGTCATTAGGAGGTGGGCTCTTCTGTTGGTATGGAAGTGAAGTCTTCTGGGGAGGAACCGGAAGTGACGTCTTGGGATCCAAGCAGAATTTCCCACAATTGATCTACGGAGAGATAAGAGAAAGATGCACTCTGCCACTTCTGGTCTGACCGGGAATTACCTTCTTTTGAGCCCTTTAGCTGCCTCCCATGCGCACATGTGTGACAGTGTTCTTAACACTAGAATTACCAGAGTCTACGAAAAAACTCGTAGATCCGGCCCACCTTAAAACCGTTCTCACCTCTCTTTTGTCTTCTAAATGTGCCGATTAGGACGAGCAGCAAAAAGCCGGCAATTCCACCCCCCACCATCGCAAAACGTTCACTAAGTTTTCTCAGCTCATGCCTTGTTTGATTATCTGGGAGTGACTGAACTGGAGTTTTAGAGTGGAAATAATAGATTGTTATTTGGAACACACGCATTTCATGTGTGTTCCGTTTCTACAGCAATCTGTGTAAACACATTGTTAAAACAGAAAATTTTTCATATTTTAGTAATAAATGTTACAAAATGTAAGCATAAACTATAGAATATGTGAAGCCTGACAAATAAACACTTTCACAAAAGGTTCAAGGCTGTAACAACACCTTCCGTGGCGTAACGCTGAGATTTGCTGACTCAGAGCACGGCAGCTCTGCTGCGCCGTAGACACTCGAGTTCAATTCCCTGCTGGGGAGGAAGTGTTTTTTTTTTCTTTGTAGACTCAAACGGACATAAAATTTATAAATTGGTATGCACTGTAAATCGCTAAGTTTAAAATGTCGATCGCGGTTATTTCTGTTGATTAATTCATGCTTTTTTACTTAGAGTCAGAACAGGAGCTTATTCAGCTTCTGATCTGACTCTAAGTAACAGCGCCAGTATAAATCACACCCAATCTGACGCTGTTCGTTTTCAAATAATATTGCATTACTTCGACGATGTTTGCTGATTGGTACTATTTGCGTCATAAAATGATTTCTTCAAAACGTCACATATATTTGTTTTGAGATAATGAATAGAGCTGCAAATTACAGGTGTTTGTTCAGTGTAATAGGAACCATAGCACAGAGAGGTGTGTACACTGCAACACAAGTACACATGTCGTAAATGTAGGAAAGGCGCTCCTTGGGTGAGCTATAGCGCGTCTTTATGTGAAAACAGCAGTGTCAGAGGGGGAGTGTCTGATGATTGCATATAGCGCTGAAGTTACTGCTCTTTACTATACTTTCCTCTGCACGTCCTGGAGTACAAAAGAAACAGCATACAGCAACATGTGGGGACTGGCAAGATTGGGGGAAAAAAAACATGCGGTCGTATGTGAAAACAGCAGTGCCAGATGGGGTAGGGAAGGATCCTGAACGCGACTGACAGAAAAGTGAATAAAAAAAAACAAAAACAAAGCTAACCTTTACAAATATCATAAATTACACCGGCTGTTACAGACTGAAATCAAATGTATCTTTTTATTCTAAAATAGTAAAAATAAGAGCAGTTCACTTCTCAAAAGGGAGTTGAGCAGGATCAAACTCGTGACCTTTTGAATCCCAGTCAGCAACTGATACTGTTGTGCCACGGGGCCATCGTAGTAAAAGAATGTCAATGTCGCACACTAAGGCGGCTTTTTTTTTCTGCAGTTATATTTTTGAATAAAAGCGCATTTGTTCTGTTATATTTGTACCTTTCGTGAAAGTGTTTCTTTGATATTTCGACTTCAGGCTTCATACATTATATAGTTTATGCCTACATTTTGTCATTTACTACTAGAATATGAAAAACGATTCTGTTTTAAAAATGTGTTTACAGAGATTACTGTAGAAAACAGAACACACATGAAATGTGTGTGTTCCAAATAACGATCTATTATTTCCACTCTAAAACTCCACTTCACTCCCAGATAATCAATCAAGATGTGAGCTGGGAGAAGTTCGTGCACGTTCTAAGTCGGTGGGGGGATGGAATAGTCGGCTGTTTGCAGCTTGTCTTTATCTGCACATTTAGAGGACAAAGGATGCAGGTGGAGAGTTGCGAATGGATTTAAGAAGCGATTTAAGGTGGGACGGATCTATGAGTTTTTTCATAGGCTCTGGTAATTCTACCGTTAATTAATTGTGTAATTGAATTAAAAGAGTGTACTGATGATGTCTACTTGTCTCTGAATACAGAAAAAAACATAAATATTGTTTCTTGGGGGACTGATGAAGACAAGAACAATATTGTTACCAATTTAAACATTAGTTTTACTAAATCACCATGCACCTTAGACATTATCTATACCACCAGGATGTCTTTTAAAAAACACATTGCAGAATTATCTAAAACCTGTTTATTTAGACTGAAAAATACTAGATAATATGTTAAGATAAAAATTTTGACATTCATGGTAACAGACCTAGGAATAAAAATGGCAAAGAATCAGATGATTAGCAATAGACTTGATAAACTAGGTGCTCTGGAAAGATAGAAACTCCAAAGTTACACTTCAGGAAGAACAAAGGTCACATCAGAGAGAGGCCTCAAGATCCTTCTAGGCAAGAAAAAGGGTTTGAGAGAAATAGCTGAGGAGTCTCACACTGACCACTTATTTTTAAAAGGTAGGTCAAATCAGTCAACTGATACACTTTGGTAGGAGATCTCCCATAATCCATATGGTATCAGCACCCCAACCACGAGATGACACTCAACCAAGCACAGACTGAAGAATATCTAACAATCCAAAATTCAATCAACCATGACTAGCAGTAAAGAGGAAGACCAAAGAGCAAATTTTGTGGCCCAAATCTTGACAGATTGGGAGACCATCAACACAGAATGTGTTCAACTCTTGGAGGATATGAGAGGATTTATGGAAAGAAAATTGGAAAACATAAGAGACACCATATATAGCTATGGATTTGGGAGACTGCGAGGAAACAGAAAGAACTACCAGGTCAGCCTAGAAGGCAACTGGAAATTGAGAAACTTGAGAAGGAAAGGTAACAACTGAAAAAACAGTGGAAGAAAGGCACAGAGGAGGAAAGGGAAGGAATTAATGCTTTACAGGTAGAAATAAGAAACACCTTGTCATTCTGCAAAGAGCAGAACAACTGAGAAGGCAGCATAATAAAAAAAGAACGGGCCAGAGCAGCATTTTATTAAGATTCCTACAAGTGTGTTAAAAACCTTTTCAATACAATACAATACAACTTAATATAGTATAACTGATTGCAGGCGCAGAGCGCTGTGAGCAATTCTCAGTTAAAATACAAGTACATATTATACCAATTACTAAATACAGAACTGGTGCACATATAAATGCAGATTTGCACAAAGTAGGACTGATTGGACATAAATGGGAACAAAAAAAAATCTGCTCATTAATCAATTGATGAATTATGGCCAGTTGACAACATATGAGATTAGAAATGTACAAGAGAAAGTCAAACATAATGTCACAGCCCTGGAGACTTTGGCAAACTGGCCGCCTTTCACAATGTAGAGGAGTGGGACCCACTCACAGTGCCAATGAGGGACAACCAGAGGAATGAACCAATTAACACCCCCCCACAACAGGCTTCCAGTTCATCCACCTGGACTCCAGGTTAGGATGATTCCAAGGGTTTGTGACTGACAGGGGTCCTCAAAAATGATGGAACATAATTTTTATCAGTTTTAAAAGCAGTTATTGAAGTTACATTTAAAATAATAACTTTCTTACAATTTAGAAAGTTTTTTGGGTTCAGAAACAGCAATCCAGACAGTCTCTATATTGTATTTGCCCCCTCATATTTAATGGTTCAGCCCAGTCCTGACATACTTCATTTATAGAGCTGTAAAATCCACAGCCTTGCTAAGCAAAGTCATGTGTGTTATTGCTTTGCTTTAATTCCAGGTTTCAGAAAAGATGGGCAAGAAAATAAAAAGGCCTATGCTTATTATAAAGAAATTCACACAGAATGTGGTGTTTTTCAATAAATAGAAAATAACATGTTTCTTTTTCTAACAATTTTAATTCTAACTCGAGTTAACTTTGTTAACTTAGTACTCTCCTGGTAAACACTCAAACTCATTTACAGAATTTAAGGTATACATTTTATTAGTTTAGTGAGTGCATTTTTAATTAAGTAGATCAAAAAGACTTTATTGCATAATGAGTCAAAATAATCTAAGAATAACCTTAAAGAGATATGATGGCCTTCATTTTCTTCTTTAGTCTGACCTTAAATGTTAGAAACTACCAGATTCTTTGTCAGATTTTTATGCCGAGGCATTAAAGGCAACAAAACTGTTTTCACTAAATGTATTACCAAGTGAAGTGACTATTTGAAACAATAGAAGTATTCTTTATAAAAATAGGTCTGTATTTTTAGTTGCTTTGATTAATAACAATGTTATTTTTATTTTGGATTTCTTTCAATGTAATGGTAGTATCATAAATCACCACAAATTGATATAAAAATGTTTTTTCTTTGTCTTTTCCAGTATTTATTTTAGTTTTAAATGCTATTCCAGTGAACTTGTTATATTTATGTAAGCATTACCATACAATTGTCGCAAGCATTCCAGATCTATTTATTGGCACAAATGTTTAATAATATATTTATAGTGTATAGTTTATGCAGGCCCATTAATTAGGATAAAATTAATTGGTAGAAACCTTGCTTAATTGCTAAGAATTACCCCTTTTAATCTGTACGCGGAAGTCATCATGCGGAAGGCAGGACTGGAGGAGTCAGAAATTGGAGTAAAAATCGGCAGAAGAAACATCAATAATCTCCGATACACTGACGACACTACCTTGTTGGCTGAAACAAAAAAGTGACTTGAGGATTTGATAATGAAAATCAAGCACGAAAGCGAAAAAATGGGTTTGCAATTGAACTTAAAAAAGACGAAAATAATGGCGACCGCAGTCAACAACATCAAAATAAAAATCGGCGATGAGGAAATAGAATGTGTTCAGGAATTTACTTTCCAAGGCTCAAACGTTAACCGGGGCGGAGAACTTTGCTCAGAGGTAAAAAGAAGGATAGCGCTCGGCCGAAGTACAATGCTGAACATGGAAAAAATTTGAAAAAGCAGCGATATCAGCCTCACCACTAAATGCAGGCTAGTCCGTGCAATTGTTTTTCCAATAACCATGTATGGATGTGAAAGTTGGACCCTGAAAAAAGCCGACAGAAGGAAGATCGACAGTTTTCAACTTTGGTGCTGGAGAAAGCTACTCCGCATTCCATGGACAGCGAGAGTAACGAACAAAGAAGTGCTAGAGTGCATAAAGCCGGATATCTCATTAGAAGGGAAAATCACTAGACTCAAACTGACCTATTTCGGCCATATAATGCGATCAAATTCGCTAGAAAAATCAGTCATGCTAGGGATGGTAAGCGGCAAAAGAAGACCCGGCCGCTAGCGGACTTGTTGGCTTAACACCATCAAAGCAGACACGGGCATGAGCATAACACAGCTCAAAGAAGCTGTGCAAGATCAAAAAGCGTGGAGAGAGCTAGCTTATAGAATCGCCGAAGGTTGGAAACGATTGAATGGATGACACACACACACACCCCTTTCACCAAAGGTGAAAAAGTTACAAAAGTAAAATGTTTCCAGATATAAATACTAATGGCAAATTTTGTCTATAACAACCAGTTCAGCACTCTTTTTTTTTATTGTTTTTTCTCAGACACCTACAGAGAAAAATGTCTAATTGTATTGTTTAGAAATTGGGTTGTTTTTTTTTTCTTCAAATAAAGGATAGTGTTTTCTTTTATGAGACCAAGTTTAGTAATTATACAACTTTATTTCTGAACAGTTTTTAGAATATTATTTGTGAAATATTTCTTTCAGAAGTATAAATGGATTGTATATAGTCCCTTATTTAACCTTTCACTTATTTAATGATTGATATATGTGAACTCTCTTAAGTTAATTAAGAACTGTAAAGTTCTTAGGTTGGTTAAAGCATTACAATCTGTAACTTCATAATTTCTACCATTATGACACTATTACTATAAAGGTCTTTTTTGTTTGCTTTCCTTTAATATTTTAATGTGTTATTTGTATTGTTATATACTGTATAAGTTAAAATGTTTTGTATAATATTATATGTAAAACATTATTATTTAAGTAATCAAAACAAAATTACAGATTTTAAGTTGCTATGAAAACATCTGCCACATAAAACTCATAATAAGGACTAACAATTACAGATCATTACAGTACAAAATTTAGCATATTCAGTTAATTAATTTGAGAGACACATCATTTTATTAAATTGAGTCACAGTGCTTCAATTTAATTAAAACAGATCATATTCTCGCCTCAAAAACCAAAAAGCCACTTAACTGGGGAAAAATAAAACAATAATGGCATTTAACTTGCTTAAGCAATCCTCAGCGATATCTGGGCTTCATATAAGCCTTACAGGTACATTACAGATGCACCCGGTTGGAGTCTGTTGTAAAGGATTTTTTGACAACTCCATGATTAGGCTTCTGAAGTAGGACTCACAGGGCAGGCCCTCAGAAAGGCAATTCAACTGTTCTCTAACACAGCCAAAACAAGCAGTCACTTGCTCTAGTTGAAAAAAAGTATATCATCTGGGCTCCTAAATTACCATTAAAATAGATCACCAAAATGCTGTAGAACACACACCCTGGTCTGATCAACCTTTCAGTTTATTTTCAACATCCCTGTAGGGAAAATCCAATGAATGAGGGAGCTTGGATTGTCCCTAACAAATACTTAAAAACAGCACAGACCCCTTGGCATTTCCTGACAACTAAAGAATTGCAAAAAACAACTTTTATAGGCAATTAGTTTAAGACATACATTGAGAAGTCACCTTGTCACAGCAAATTGCCTAACCATTGTGAAAACTCTTGGCATCAATTTCACTTTTTTTTTTTTCGATGTGTCTCTGTAAAATGTATTTATCCAAAGTAGAGTTAGATAATATTTAAGTTTCCCAAATGTCATAGGCGCAATGGACTACACTTGTGTGCGAAT
Source organism: Erpetoichthys calabaricus (assembly GCF_900747795.2). NCBI lineage: Eukaryota > Metazoa > Chordata > Cladistia > Polypteriformes > Polypteridae > Erpetoichthys > Erpetoichthys calabaricus. Next base: position 87,060,286 of record NC_041394.2, read on the forward strand.
AACGACACCGCCAAGCTAATTAAAATTAGAGACTGAATATGTAAAATATAAATCATTCATGGCATGAGTGTACAGGTCAGTTCTTTTAAATGATATTGGCATGAATGTCCACTTATATTGTGCAATCTGACATCTGATGAGGGAATGCTAATCAGTAGGATTGACACTGGGGCATTGCACTGTTTGCAGAAGCTACAGCTTTCTTTGATTGCTAAATGCACAATATGCTTGCATATAAATGTATATTCTAGGAATACTGAAGCACTTTCTTGTGTATAATTTTCAATTTCTGCCAAATCAGAATCAGAATCAGCTTTATTGGCCAAGTATATGTACACATACAAGGAATTGGACTCCGGTTTTACCTAGTATTGTCCCTGATGCTGTGAGATTGACTTAAGTGTTCATGAGAGTGATGGCCTGAGGAAAGAAACTGTTCACATGTCTGGTAGTTTTGGCGTACAGTGCTCTGTAGCGCCTACCAGAGGGAAGAAGTTGAAAAAGGTTGTAACCAGGGTGTGATGGGTCTGCAATGATGTTTTCTGCCCGTTTCCTGACTCGAGATCTGTATAAGTCTTGAATGGACGGTAGATCAACACCAATGATTTTTTCTGCAATTCTGACTGTCCGTTGAAGTCTGTTCCTGTCCTGTTTTGTGGCTGAGCCAAACCAGACTGTGATAGATGAACAGAGAACAGACTGGATTACTGCAGAGTAAAATTGGATGAGCAGCTCCTGAGACAGGTTGAACTTCCTGAGCTGGCGCAGGAAGTACAACCTCTGCTGGGCCTTTTTAACAATTGTGTTTATGTTTAGTTCCCACTTTAGGTCCTGGGAAATTGTGGATCCCAGAAACCTAAAGTTTTCCACAGCAGACACAATGCTGTTGAGTAGTGTGAGATGGGGCAGCACTGGGGGGCTCCTCCTGAAGTCCACTGTCATCTCCACAGTTTTAAGCTTGTTCAGCTCCAGGTTGTTTTGACCGCACCAGAGGGCCAGCTGTTCGACCTCTCATCTGTATACAGACTCGTCACTGTCCTTGATGAGGCCAATGACTGTCATATAATCTGCGAACTTCAGGATTTTAACAGACGGGTCTCTTGAGGTGCAGTCATTTGTGTAGAGGGAGAAGAGCAAAGGAGAGAGGACACATCCCTGGGGGGCGCCAGTGCTGACTGTTCGTGTGCTGGATGTGATTTTTCCCAGTCTCACTTGCTGCTTCCTATCTGTCAGGAAGTTTTTGATCCACTGGGAGATGGGAGCTGGTACAGTGAGCCAAGTGAGTTTGGTGTAGAGGACTTCTGGAATGATAGTATTGAACGCCAAGCTGAAGTCCACAAATAGGATCCTAGCATATGTCCCTGGAGAGTCGAGATGTTGCAGGATGTAGTGCAGTCCCATGTTGATTGCATCATCCACTGACCTGTTTGCTCGGTAAGCAAACTGCAGGGGGTCTGTAATGTCCTTCAGGTAGGTCAACACCAGCCTTTCAAAGGATTTCATGACCACAGACGTCAGGGCGACTGGCCTGTAGTCATTTAACCCTGCGATGGAGGTTTTCTTTGGAACCGGGATAATTGTGGAACGCTTAAGGCAGGAAGGAACTTCACATAGCTCCAGGGATCTGTTGAAGATCTGTGTAAATATGGGGGCCAGCTGATCAGCACAGACTTTAAGACAGGTGGGTGATACACCATCTGGACCTGGTGCCTTCCTGATCTTCTGTCTCCTGAAGAGCTGACTCACGTCCCCTTCACAGATCCTGAGTGCAGGTATGGTGTCAGTGGGGAGGGGCAGGGGCTTGGTAGTGAGTGCTGGGAGTGTATTTTGATTGGCGTGGGTGAGAGGTGTGAAAGAGGGATTATCAAACCTGCAGTAGAACAAATTCAGCTCGTTGGCCAGTTGATGGTTCTCTTCAGTATGGGGGGATGGTTTCCTGTAGTTGGTGATGTCTTTCAAACCTCTCCACACTGATGCAGGGTCATTGGCTGTAAACCTATTTTCCAGCTTTTCAGTGTAGCACCTCTTTGCTACTCTGATCTCCTTTGTCAGTGTGTTTCTGGCTTGATTATACAGGATTCTGTCCCCACTTCTGTAGGCCTTCTCCTTAGCCTTACGAAGCTGCCTGAGTTTTGTAGTAAACCAGGGTTTGTTGTTGTTGTATGTGCGAAAAGTTTTCATGGGCACACACATATCCTCACAAAAACTGACGTAGGATGTCACAGTGTCAGTAAGCTCATCCAGGTCTGTCGCTGCAGGCTCAAAAACGCTCCAATCAGTACAGTCAAAGCACGCTTGTAGTTCCAGCTTTGCCTCGTTGGTCCATCTCTTCACCGTTTTCACCACAGGCTTTGCAGATCTTAAGTTCTGCCTGTAAGTCGGGAGAAGATGAACCAAACAGTGGTCAGAGAGTCCCAGGGCAGCACGAGGGACAGAGCGATAAGCATCCTTTAATGTTGTGTAGCAGTGGTCCAGTGTGTTTTTGTCCCTGGTAGGACACTTAATATGCTGACTGAATTTTGGCAGTTCTTGCCTGAGGTTTGCTCTGTTAAAATCACCAAGAACAATGAGCAGGGAGTCCGGGTGTTTGTGCTCCATGTTAGTTATCTGGTCAGCCAGGTGTTGTAATGCTTCACTAACACAGGCCTGAGGTGGAATGTAAACACCAACCAGAATAAACGAGGAAAACTCCCGCGGTGAATAGAACGGTTTACAATCAATGAAAAAAGACTCTAAGTGAGGGCTGCATGTTTTGATTAGTACTGTGACATCTGTACACCAACCTTCGTTTATGTAGAAACAGATTCCGCCTCCTTTCGTTTTCCCCGAGAGCTCCATGACGCGGTCCGCACGGAGAAGTTGGAAGCTCGGCAGATATAATGTGCTATCGGGGATGTGCTCACCAAGCCAGGTTTCAGTGAAGCACAGGACGGCAGATCTGGAAAAGTCCGTGTTTATTCTGTTTAACAGTAGCAGTTCGTCCATCTTGTTGGCCAAAGAGCGGACGTTCGCCAGGTGTATTGAAGGGAGCGCAGTTCGAAATCCCCGGTGGCACAGTTTAACAAGCGCTCCGGCTCCTCGCTTCCCTCGTCAGCGTCTCCTTCTAATTCCGTAAAGGGCGGCTGCTCCTCCGACTAAAAGTTCTGTAAAGTATTCTGTTTGAGTGAAAGACAGTGAAAAAATTTCACCAGCGAATTGACCGATGTGTAAGAGTTCCTCTCTGCTGTATGTGATCAGAGGGGGACAGCTTATCACTGAACAAACAAACAAAAACAGAGAAAGCACCAAGGAACGAGGCACCGAGGCTGCCATCTGCGGCGCCATGATGAACATGCTCTTCATATTGTTACTAAATACTTGTTTTAAGTGTTTCAAATATGATAGCTATGAAATAATACATTTAATTTTTTTTAACATGAATAATGCTAATAATGTTTCATGTGCATAAATTCAGAACAGTAATCTTTGTAGGCACTGGTCTGCTAAAGATTGTCTAGCAGCCTCTCTAGCCTTCTTACTTGCAAACACATTTCCTTCATGCATTGTTATTGATCAACTATTATTTCATAATTAACTGCTGAAAAGACTGCCTCTGTCTCTGTTACATATTCTCTATTTTATGACAACTCTTTAACTTTCCAAAGCTGTCACATAATACACCATACATTGCAACAGTTTAATTCTTAAAGTCACAGCTAATTAATCTGCTGATATTGCGACCATCCTCTCTGCTTTTTGAGCCCTGATTGATGTCATTGATGATCTGTTGTCAGGGCTGTTTAAAATCCCATGAATGCAAGCACAAACATACTGTAAATTTCCCCAGCCCATCTTGAGTTAACAAGAAACCCTTTGCGTTCATGTAACTGACTGAGCCTCAATTAGAAAACCAATTTTATTCAAGCAAGACTTACTTATGAACAAGGGAGATGTCGTTATACATAACATCACTGTTGTGACAATATAAAGGTCAGAATTATTTACCTCCCTGTTTTCCATGATTCTGGAGAATAAACAAAAACATTTTGTGAAGTCAAAAACACATCACTAACTAAAAGTTTTAGAACATCTTATGTGCTTTTTTTGGCTCAATTTTTGAAATTCTGTGTTGGGATTAGTTTCTTTTGATAATTTTTGTTTTAGTAACAATACCCATTTTTTGTTTTTTTCTTTACTTCTTTTTTAATGAATTTATTAAAAGCAAGTAACTTCCTATACAAACAAGTCAACAAAACTAAATTCAATTGAACCCCCACCCAATAGAAAGAGAGGAAGTCCAACAGCCAGAGTAAAATTTTAAGAGTAGAAAAGAGAAAATAGAACCCTTTTTCCAAATATAAAAGCTTATTGTAATATGTTATTGATTAGATCCTGCCAGATTTTAAAAAAGTTTTACAATTTCAAATAGTATTTAACATCAGTTACCCACAGGGTGGCCTAGGATTCAACCAATTGAGCAAGATAAGTGTATGTTATGAGTGTTCACATTAGGAATGGACGCAAATACATTTTGGATGACGTCTCGGTCATCCACATTTGATGTTTATGTAATTGTAAAGTGATTTATATAAATATCTAAATTACCCATAATAAACATCGCCTTTCAGAATCAGATACTACATCTGATACTACATTTGTTCTACGTATTAAGATTCCCACACCTCTAGATTTCTTTGTATAGCTGGAGTGAAATATTTGGCCAGTCCAATCTCTTTCCAGCTGATACTGACCCTTGTTTAATAAATGAGTCTCCTCTAAAAATACTATCTTGGTGTTTTAGACCTGTTAGGTGAGAGAATACTTTCTTTTAACACTAGAATCTCTGAAGCCTACGAAAAAAGTCGTAATCCCGGGCCACCTTAAATTCCTCTGGACCTCTACATTAGCATCTTTTTTGTTTTGCAAATGTGTCGATCAGCACAAGCAGCTGCAGCAAGCAGCACAAGCACAAGCCTGGTATCCCATTTTTTTTTTATTCAGTTTTATTCTCTCAGTCACATGCATACTCCCCCCGATCTGACACTCCTGTTTTCAGATAAAGACGTGCTATAACAGAGGTGAACTCAGATGAGGATGAGGGTTCTACATTGGAGAAAGAAAACAGATGCCCTCCCCGCAAGAAATGTTCACTCACAACCTCCCTTGAATTTTGCTTCCCCATGTGAGGCTAGACCACACTCACGAAGTCTCAGTCCTCTGACACACCTAGAGACAGAGCACGTCCAAAACAAAACAAGCCCCCTACCAGCAATACAGTCCAAATACTATTAAGCTAGAATATAAACTTAAAACAGTCCTGAAAGAATAAACCCAGGGAATGATGTTAAACAGAACCCATGGAGAAGCAGATAACATATGGAAATACAATCCTAATACAATAAACCAAGGTTATAATGTTAAACAGTCCCTTTTAGACAGAAACAAGCCAAAAATATATGTAATTGTAATTAAAATGAAAAAATAGCTGAGCAAAAGTCTCACTGCGAATGGACCAAATTGCCTTGCCAGGACACGATGTGACTCATGATCTTATTTCTAAAAGTGTAGGGATTCATTTTCTTAGCACTTTTTCTGTTTCATCTGGACAACTAAAAATGTACAACTTGCCTTGAATGTCCACTCTCAATTTTGCGGGATACAAGAGGCTGTATCTTATTTCGGCTTTCTGCAAGTGCTGTTTAATGCTGTAAAATGCAACATGCTTAGCAGCTGTTGAAGATGAGAAATCAGGGAAAATATGAATGCAGTTGTTTTCAAATATTATCTCTTGTTTCAGTCTGAGAAGTGACATCAAATTTAATTTAGATTGTAATTTGTCGAAACATACAGTAAGGCTTCTAGGTTTTCAAGCATTCAATCCACGTTTGCAGTAAGCTGCTGATATCTTGGTGTCTGATTTTAAGTCCTCTCCAGCTATTTTAAAGAATAGTTCAGCTATGAATTTCTCTGGGTTTGGACTTTCATGGCTTTCAGGGAGACCTTCAATTCTGATATTATTCCTTCTGTATCCATCTTCCACTGCAGCTAGTCTGTCTCCAAGCACTTTGCATTCGAAAATTGTAGCTGTTGCTTTTTCATCAGCCATAGATGCCAATTGTTCAACTATTTCAATACTAGTCATGAATGATTGTTTAATGTCTTCAAACTGAACACCAAGTGCTCTACTTAAAAAGTAGCACACAATTCCAGAGAATTATTGTGGTAAGGTATTCTGCACAGTGGCAAGTGATACAATAAAAATGATATCCAACTTAAAATTGGTCTGGATAGCTGCAGATGTGCTAGAATTCTGTCAGTTTCCCTGAATTATAAGATGTTCAGATGCTCAGTCACTGAACTGTGTGAAAATGGCTACATTCCAATGATTACTGATGTTGTAATTTATTGTTATTTTAAGTCATCTTTTGAGAAATACCATTATATATGTCCAGGCAAGACTCTTTCCCTGCATCTCGTCACAGTGAAGTTGATTAAGTGTGCTTAATAATGAACGCACAAATAGATAACATTATTTGGAACTCAATCTGTCATGTGTTTCTTGACATAATCTGATTTTGTATGTTCAGTATGTTATGAGGATACTCTGCCCTCTTTTTCGGGTACCAACAGATGGTCACGACTGGCAGTTATTCTAAGATGTGTATATGTTCTTTAAGCAGATTAAAAAGAAAACTCTCCACCCTGCACCAGTATCAGTTGGTAAAAGTTTTATGTAAACTTCTAATTATTTTTAATGATCCTTATAAAATTAAACTTGAGTATGGCCTTCAGTAAAGGGTCCTGAATACCCACAGTCTGAGTGAGAAATTTTCTTTATATACTTTGAATATTAAAGACAATGAACCAATGTTTCAGAAAATTATGAAAAAAAAGTTATAATTTCTATTAATTGAAGTTTATAATTGTTAACAAAGCGAATACAATTCTTATGTAATGCCATAAAAAGCTTTTTAAAGGTTTACGTTTGTGTGGACTGGTTATTTAAAGCTAGAAAGCAACTGAGAAAAAGGTAGACAGTTAAATATTTTAAACAAGAGAGCTGTGGATTGTTAGTGACTACACTGTTGTAAGTTTTATCTCTTATCATGAATGAAAGACTGTAGGGGAGCTGAATACTTATTCATTATTCATTGGTGGTACTGCTAGAGCTGACCTGACCCATTTAAAATCCACAGAGCTGTCACTTTCAATCACAGTGGAGAGGGCATTGAGTGACCAATGATGACTCCATCTCTTATGGGATTGTGGATAGGAAGTAGCCATTGTTTAAACAAGTCCAAAGCAATGTGTTAGCAAATTGGATTATTCATTTCTTCTTTTTTTTCTTTACCACCTTGACATAAGAAGAGAATGTTAGAAACATGGTAATACCAATTATTCACATAAATGTTTAAGTTTGTGTTATTAATAGAAGGAAGAGAATAAAATTATGTTGTACATTTTATTTTACGTTTTAATAACTTTCACTAAGAAAAATGTTATGTGAATGTTGTCATCTTCAACATACAACAGAAACTGAGTAGAAAGAACAGGCTAGTAAACAATTCATCTATTTCCTAATATGTCTGACAGAGTAAAATAAAGATATATGTATTTCCATCCATTATCCAACCTGCTATATCCTAACACAGGGTTACGGGGGTCTGCTGGAGCCAATCCCAGCCAACACAGGGCGCAAGGCAGAAAACAAACCCCAGGCAGGGTGCCAGCCCACTGCAGGGCGCGCACACACGCACATTAGGGACAATTTAGAATCACCAATGCACCTAACCTGCATGTCTTTGGACTGTGGGAGGAAACCGGAGCACCCGAAGGAAACCCACGCGAGAACATGCAAACTCCACACAGGGAGGACCCGGGAAGCGAACCCAGATCTCCTTACTGTGAGGCAGCAGCTCTACCACTGCGCCACCGTGCCGCCCAATATATATTTCTGTTGATGTAAATTCTGTTTCTCTAGTTCAATAAAATTATGGTTTGGGGTATGATAATTAATTTACCTACTAAATTCTTTGAAGCTAGAATGTTGACTTTAAAAAACAAGATATCCTTAATTCTTAGCATTTTAGAGCTGCTTTGTGTTTGACAGATCTATTTTGATTAAAAAAAATTCTGCATGTATGTTTTATTATATTCATTCAATTAAATATATTTACAAATAATGTTAGATATCTTTTAGGCACTGGTAAAGTAAAAAGAAGTTTTGTTATAAACTCTTAAGTTACACCAATGTATTTTAAGTAAAGCATTAATGCTCACATTAACATTCCTGCTGTCATGACTTCAGCTTGTTTTGGATTATTTTGGAGAGACTAGATTTTTTTGTTTATTTGCTTGTTTTACTCGTCTAGCCTTTTCATCTATACGGTGTTTGATGTCATGCTCATAGCTATGCACAGATGCTTCCCTCTAGTAGTGGTATGGTGAGCACATGTGCACATTAGCTCCCAAATGGACACCAGGATGATTGTTTAAAGGTGAGTGGTTTTCGGGGTTTGTTGTCTTAAATGCAAATTAAAAAAATATAAAGACACTTTTGCAACTGCCAAGAAGTAAAAGCTTTACTTTAAGAACTTCAGGTTTCCAATATAAGCAATCTGTTAACCATAATTATCCTTACAAATGAAATAATTTTTGCTTAATATTTTGGGGATTACTGCTAGTTTACAGTTTTGCAATCATTAAAATTTTAATAGTTTCCAAAAAAAAAAACACACCTACATCTTTTCAAAAGAATGGCCAAATGGTTTCAGATTAAGAACAGTGTTTTAGCATTCTTTGTTTTAGAAACCCCCAATTGTATATTGATTATTCCTCACTGAATCTTATTGACTACTTTTATCCACAAAACCTAATCATGTGAATATAATGATTTTCCTGCCCTTAGCTAAGAAACAGTCATAAGATTTAACAGAAATTGGTTACTGATACTATGGCATGTAGTAATTTCTTCTGTACCAAATGGAATTCATGAAGTCATATTCATGTTTATTCTGGTAGAACCCATAGCAGCCCTGCCCCCCAGTATCTCATAATGTAATTAAGAATCTTTTCTTCCATAACATATCATATGTTATTCTATATCAAAGAATACTGCTGCCACAACATTTTTATTGACCTGTGCTTTTATAATATTATCTTCCAACCTTAAAACCAAGCCCAATATAGTTCTTCCTTTACACAGTGCACTTTGATATGGAGGAATAGTACTCCTCTTTTCCAAGAAAGAAGTCAGTTGCTGTGTTAGTGTTGCTTCATGAGTTTGCACAAATAGGATGTCATTAATATTGTTCTGTAACTAAAAATATCAGATGTAGTCTTATTAGGTTTCACCATTGGTACAACAATAACTGCCTTCCCTGAAGAAAGAAGATATGTTTATTTGGAGGATAAGCTAAGAAAAAACACAAACTATCATCACAAAGCTATCATATGCCAACAATAATACAATACAATAATATTTATCATTTATACCAGCATAATTCTGACCTGAATTGAATATAACCTTTTTAAATTCAAACAATCAAATTTTTACATTTACATCCATGATACTAACACTACTCCTAGCTTCCCCATTTCTATTTAACCCCTAAAATCCTATCCCAATACTGGTTAGCTTCTATGATTAAATTATATGAATGATGAATGTTAATAAACATGCAATCATCTAAGTTGTCGACAATTATTCTTTTACTCCCTGTGGTGATTCTTTAATTTTCCTAATCATACCCCATACTTTCAGTTAGTATTTGAGCGTATTGTCCAATTTGGTCTAAAAAAAAGACTTGTCTGCAGACTTTACTACCTACGCTACTTTATATTTATGCAGATGACAAGGAAAATTATATTTCATGGCCTTCCTTTTTAGTATTATCTCTAAGTCATCCATAATACATAAAATAAGTATGAAGTGTCCTCAACCTGCCACACAACCTGATACTGAGCCCAAGATTTTGTTTTTCTATTCTTACAACTAATAATAGGTCTGTCCTTAGAACAGCCAGGACAGATTCCTTCCTAGCATGCAAAACATGTTACTGTGGAGTGTACTCGTTATTCTGACTTTAATTACATTGTACTTGCTAAGATGACTGTTAAAATCACTTAAGAAGAATGGTATTCTTTATTTTCCTGAGTTACTTGTAAAAAATATTACAAGTATGATACAATAGTACAAGTATGAAGACCAGTCTTGTGTCTTTCAAGTACCACACAGCATATTATACTTATATTATCAGTACTGCAAGTCATTTATAGTCTATCTGAAGCTGGTCTTGACAGTAATTTTTTATTAAACTGTGAGCTATTCCTGTATGCTATACAAGTCCATTGCATAGAACATTTATATAAAGAATTTGGCTGTTTTTGAAAAATCAGATATTTTGTCATGCACAACTTTGTGATGTGGGTGGAAATTGGAGAACCCTAAGAAGCTCATGGGGAGAAGGAACACATTTACAAAATCTGGTGATATCAAACAGTGTACAAGTAATTCAATGTTTTAACATATGAAAAACAAAACAAAATACACACTAATATGTCTTTTAAGAAATACATTTTTGTTTTGATGCCTGGGGTGTGATTCATGTAATGGTTAGCTCTGTGGTATACAAAATTTTGTACTTTCTTTTTTCCAGGACTTATCATTACCCAAGAATCCTGCATTTTCTTTCAAGGATTTACCCAGGCACATTGTAAGCTTGTTAGTTTTTAATAAGATAGAAAAATGATTTGTTTATTGTTAAATTTCCTTTAGTATTTTGATTAAAAACATAAGATTGAGAAACATTTTCCCCAAGTACATATGGCTGTGATATATGATTTTCTACCTATTTGTGTTACAAGCTTGCACCTTCAAATGATCAAAATAATAACAAATGACTTTAAATTTACTCAATATAAAATATTTTTAGCACTTTTTGCTATACAATCTTTCATTTATGAAAGATCTATGAGTCAAGTGTATAATTAGACATTGTAAAACGCTAGGGGTCACTGTTGCCCTGTTAACCCCAACAGACAGGCGCTCTGCACACCAAGTAAAAGTCTCAAGAAGTATTTTAATATTCTTTTCTTGTTAAAGACAATGCCTTAAGTACCACAGCCATAATAGCACAGGTAAATAATAAGTCAAGCACAAACACAATACAAATCTCTCCTCCACACCTCCCAGCAAGCATTGTCCACCTCCTCCTGACTCTGGCACGCCTGCTGGGTTCCCAGCAGTCCTTTAAATAGTCCTTGACCCAGAAGTGCTTCTGCCCTTCAGACCACATGACTTGCTAGCACTTCCTGGTCTAAAAAAAACTGGCTTTTTCTTCAGCCCGTAAGTACTTTGGGGCTTCCATCCTCTCAGCTATAGGGAAAGCATGAGTCCCCAGGATGTGAATTACAAATGTGACTTGCACTTGGTGAGGTGGTGCAAGCATGCACTTTTAAATATTTTCGTTGCTTGCATGCACTTCACTTCTCATTCAGCCCAAGCAGACAAAGTCAGCTTTGTGGTACATGCACGTTGTACATTCACACAGTGAGCTACCATATGTTTGCCTGAGTTAGGTTCCAGCCTCTCCCACTCAGTTTGTGCCACAGCTGTGTCAGAGGGGGACATTTTTTTGTGCACTGGGTGGTTCCATTAGGCACCCATTGTTGGGACTGGGGGGTGAGAAGTTAAAAGGCTGTCTGCAGGATGTAATTATTTGCTGTATTGCAAAGGAGTCACCGCTTTGAAGTCTGGCCTTGGAGGATGTCTGTATTTACCTGACTTGGAAATATTGGTTTCTAATCAGCATATCTGTACTTATTCATGATTGGTAACAATTCCTTTTTTTAACTTGTGTTTTCATTAATTGTTAAACCCAGGAAATGCAGATGTACCATTGTTTAATCTGATTGTCCAGGACTGACAACAGCAGGGACTGAAGTAGATAAAAACTCCTGGCAGCAGAAGGCAGGGGGGACAGTCCACAGAAAATGCTGCCAAGGCACTCAGACAGAGCACAGGGGCTTGCAGGCAGACAAGGGTACCTGGCTGGCACGACGTGAGGCACAAGGACGGCAACACTTCCAGGGAGGAAGAGACAGTTCCACAAAGAGACGCCGGATGTGGGTTCAGCGAGAGAGGGAATCCGCATGAAAGGACCAAGCGAAGCTGACAGACGAGAAATGAGGCGTGCCTAGGTCCCAGCCACACAAGGAGCCCAGAGTGGAAGAAAAAGGAACAGCGAAGAGACGCTGACAGGGATTCAACAATTTGACACAACTTCTGTAGGGGAACGAGTGTCCGGGGAACAGAGTGCATCCATGGACAGTTGAACAATTAAGTGTTGGGGTAACACAGTGCACAAACTGGACTCTGCACCACTAAAGGTTGTATCCTCCAATTCTTGTTTTTAACGGACTTTTAGAGGGTGGACTGTGTATTTTCCTTTTTTTAAAAAAAGGGAAATTGATTCCTGATATGTTTAGTTTTTGTTATGTTCGTTTATCTTTTTAATGTACCTTATATTGTTTTGTGTAATAGAACTTACTGTTGCTTCTTTCTAATATTACTGTTATGTCTTTCATTGTATGTTTACTCACCGCCCAATTTAAAGAAACCTGTGTGCTATTATTGGTAAATTTCAGGAGTTCCCAGTCTCTTAATAAAACTGGGTGGCGTAGTCGGATATTTTAAAGGTGTCTAAGTTAGATTACCTATAAGTGTGACCAGACACCTGTTACAGCTGCTCTCGACTACAACGTCCGTCTCAGACAAGATATGACCTGTCCTGGCCCACTTAGCTGATGCCTCTGCAAGTTCACCAATATAGTAAAACTGCTAGGGAGTCTTTGGACTGGTTTTCTCCCCAAGACAATATAGGGGAGAGTGGGGTGAGTTGTGCCAGTTTTTACTTAAAATGACTTTAAAGCGAGGTCATGACACTAATGCTTCCAACTAAAATATGTACATATATTTCAGGGTGTGGTGCATCCCTGGGAACAATCACTTTCGATCTGAAATATACTATTTAAGAAATATAGCTGTCTGAAAAAATGTGGTCTTGTGGCACAACTTGTTCCCGGTGTGGGGTAAGTTGTGCCTTTGGAGAGAATACCTTGGGGTATATTGTGCTATTGATTATTAAACAGTAAAACAGTATATTATGATCTCAGAAACTGTAATGCTATATAAAAGCTAGACACATTCAATACAAAATTACTTATTTAAGGTTTATTTAAAGTTATTTTACAACATCAAAGGTCAATTTTCTTAAACAAGGCCTAGTGCCACATGAACACATGTTCAGAACAAAATGAAATTCAAATGAAAACCAAATTGACTGCAATTCTCTTCACAGGTCTGGCCTACTACATAACATCCCACTTGTCAATGCTACAGGGGAATATAAATTTCTGCTCCCTTCTGGCTGTACCACCAAGTTTTTTTGGTGTGGGTAGTTTCTTATGCATATCTACTCTAGGGATGACTCCTTCATCATTTTCTTTGAAAGTGAAGATGGGCTTTCCATCCTCAGACATCTTACTACTTCACCTTAGAAACTTTGCACTGATGTCAACACGATCAACCTTCTCAACCAATCCAACATAGTTGTAGGATTTGGTTTTGCCTGCAAAGTTCACAATGACAAAGTCCCCAGCAGACAGATCCTTGTCACCGTCATCATCATCATTCTGGACATCTGAACTCTCATAGTCAGTGGTGTTGTTAAGTGGAATGAAAATATCACTCTCTTCTGAGCTACTGGAGACAACCACTTTCTTTTTTGGTTTGGTTGGTTTGGTCGCTTTCAGAGCCCCTCTCTTCTTATTTTCATTCCTTTTCTCTTTTTCACCCCTTCCATTTTCTCTGTCGTGTGTGTTCTCCAGGTCATTTTCTGCTTCATCATTGTCAGTGGTGTCATCAAGCACGCCCATGGCGCTTTCTTCTGAGCTACAGTACACAACCATTTTCTTCACGAGTTTAGTTTGATTTGATTTTTTGAGAGCCCTTTTCTTCTGCCTTTGATTCTTTTTTTTTCCTTTTCAGCCATTTTATTTTCTTTTTAAAAGTTTTGTTGATCAGAGACATTTACAGATGTTTTAGGTACTTGGATGTGGTTGTGTAAAAGTCAACTTTGCTACTGAGGACAGGGGACCCTCTAGAGATGATGTTCCCCCTCTCCTTCCCAGGCTTCCTGGTCAGTGTGTGTATGTATGTGTGTGTGTGTGTGAGAGAGAGAGAGAGAGATTGTGTACAGGAGAGTCTTTCTGGGGCTGACATGTCAAGGCCAAATGATTATTACCTGTCCATCACTTTAGATAGGTTATCAAACAACTCCCCTACGTTGTGCCTATTAAAGGCGGTAGCTCTACCAAGAGAGGTTGCTTCAGGAGTGCGGCATGACAAATGGTGGCGCGCTTTAAAGGCTGCAAACTAATCACGTCCTAGAAAAGATTAAAAGTTTATTAGCATTATTAGCATATCTCTTAGTTTGTCCTTTATTGATCTATTGCAGTTTATATTCAGATTTACATAAGTTGCAAGTAGTAAGCTATACGCTGTAAATAAGTACCCAGTTTTGCTTCTCTGTGAACTATCTGCATGGTGATAACTTATAATGAGCATTTCCTGGGGAAATAATTATTTATGTTCACTATTACTTTTTCTTAATAAATGCACACTTAACCCAACCTGCTTTTTCCTCTTTGATCCAGCTGGCAGGGATATCGATGTCATTTCTTTGAGCAAACTCAAAAGCCAGTTCACGGCATTTCATGGGACTTAGACCGTGAAACATTGCTGCTAGTGCCTTTATATGTTCTGCCAGCTCTTTCTCCATATGTTCATCAAAGACTTGATTGGCAAGTCCAGTTCTTTTATATCCTGGCCTTATTTCTTTTCCATCTATCTTTTTCTTCTCCATGTATCGTTTTAATATCATCCTGCATATGTTCATCTGCCTTGCCACCTGATGAATGGACTTCCCCTTCACCACCTCATTCACTGCTCTGTCCATGTCCTCTAAAGGAGTGGAAGCCCTGCCTGTCTTCCTCTTATAACTCCTTGGCATGATGGTCTATTTCTATTTTTAGTCTGAAATTAAGAATGTCACATTGTATTCTTACAGTTTATCACTAAAACTATCTACAATTACAATAAAATAATATGTTTAAAATATTCATAAGTGGGGGTGAGTTGTGCCACTGGCACAATTTAACGCAGGCCTCTTGGCACAAATCACCCCAACCCTACCATTTTGGAAAAAATGCACCATCCAGCAGTTTTGAGCTAACATCATGCTAGCTGTATAGACTCATAGTGTAGCTTACCAAAGCACTAAAACATGTGTGAAATATTTTCAAACTTGTCTATAACTGTTCAGACACAACAATAAAAAAACCTTGATCATAGAAATTTTACTTTGAAAGGCAAAAAACAGTTATTTTTTAACTTAAATGTGCTTACTTCTCATGCAATGAGGCTCTCTTCTTTGCAGGATAAGTAAAATGGCTGACTCTTTAAAAATGTGTGGTCACATGACCAATTTCTTGTATGGTTCCCTAGAAACAGGGGTTGGCACAACTTACCCGCTCTGCACAAATCACCCCACTCTCCCCTACAGCTAGTTTTTTTTTTTAATATTTCTGAAAGTTATTGTTTACAAATATTATATCATATACATATTGTTACATGAAAAAGAAAGCCTGTGTGTACTGACAGTAAACATTTTAATTGAAGGGATCAGGAGATGAGGCAGAGTCAAAATTGAGCCAAGGTCGTTACTGATAAAAAAAGTTCAACTGATCTGTCATTTCATACTAAATATTCGCACTCAAATACTATAGCTAGGGCGGCACGGTGGCGCAGTGGGTAGCGCTGCTGCCTTGCAGTTGGGAGATCTAGGGACCTGGGTTCACTTCCCGGGTCCTCCCTGTGTGGAGTTTGCATGTTCTCCCCGTGTCTGCGTGGGTTTCCTCCGGGTGCTCCGGTTTCCTCCCACAGTCCAAAGACATGCAGGTTAGGTGGATTGGTGATTCTAAATTGGCCCTAGTGTGTGCTTGGTGTGTGGGTGTGTTTGTGTGTGTCCTGCGGTGGGTTGGCACCCTGCCCGGGATCGGTTCCTGCCTTGTGCCCTGTGTTGGCTGGGATTGGCTCCAGCAGACCCCCGTGACCCTGTGTTTGGATTCAACGGATTGGACAATGGATGGATGGATACTATAGCTATACTTAATATCAGATTATCCAGACATACACGCACTAACCCTTATATGGCCACTCCAGTGACATCACATGCCGCACACTCCCAGAGCAGTCTGCTTATGATTGCCATAGGAACTACTGACATGATTGCTCTAAACCAAAATAGCATTGTGGAATATTATAATTTTTCAGCATCTTCAGATCATCTTCAAATTAAAAACAAATGCCATATTCAAATTTCTTTGCTAAATAAAAAAACAGACTACGTACATATAATTCCAAAAAACAACTCAGGAATGCTAACAATGAAAAATGCTAAATATTGCTGGTAAGCTAACCAGCCTGTATTTCCTTTTCTATATGGGAAAATTCAGAGCAGATAGAAATTGCATAAAAAATTCCCCCTCCCAACACATCTCTTATGGCCCTGGCCATTTTTAAATAACATTAAAATGAAGTCAATTTCAACAAGAGATGGTGGTGCTCCCACCCAAAGCAAAAATGAGAAAAAACAATGGGCTCTAAAGTTTTTCCAACTAAAAACAACTTTGAACAGTGAAAACCCTGGTGCACCAACTTCTTAAAATCTTTTTTCACAATATACCACTGTCAAGGAGGACATTTAAGAAATAAAAACTGGACTTGCAGATTATGCTAAGTTACTATCTTTTTGTTGACTTGCATTCACAACAAAACTAACTTTCAAACCAGAAATCTACTTGTAGTTGCTGCATAATAATCTTAAAGGTTAGGTTAATTAAGTTGATCACTACCTACACACATAGTGTAACGTTTATGACTTTTATTATTTTGAGATTCCTGTGGCATTCCTGTGTAATTTTTAGAGTGTGACTAAAATAATACCATATATACATTCACAAATGATGTTTCACAAGACACTAGGCATTATTTTTATATTTTTTTATCATGGTTTTTAATTTATTTAATTTCAAAAATGATTGTTATGATGAATATGTTGCAAAGTAACATTATTATTATTTTGTTTAGAAATGTTTGTTTTTTTATGAGTTTGGAATGAACATATTCTAAATCTGAAGTACTCTGTAATTTTTCCTTTAAGAAATAATGGAAATGTTCTGTTTGCTGTAAGAGCGCTCAGATTATAAACTTAACAACTAATTAGGTTTGTATAGACAGATGTAAGTGCATATAAACTCACTGTGCAAAGCAATTGGGTATTTGACTTTAGATGTTACAATGTTAATTTTTTATTCTAGGAAATATCAATTTTTTAAACTTGTTCTTTTAACTACAGTACATCAGTTTTGAAAGGAGACGAATATAGTACTAATATTAAATGGGTTGATCACATTTTTTAACAGCTAATTTATACAGAAGCATTTTTTAAAGGATATGTTAAGACTTTTGTAAATCCTAATGGCAGCCTAATCCTTGCTGTAGTGAATCTACAGATATGAACACCATTGCGGATTTAAGGCATAAGTGTCGAGAATGGTAATTTATTTTAGATGCAGTCATTAGATATAGCCATTGCTTACTCCAGAATTTTTTTTATTTCTTCAAACTCCAGTAATGTACTCCATTGTAGTGTAAAGGCTGGCAGGATGATGATAATCACATTGAAGACCCAAAAAAATGTACAAATAGTCCTTTGGTTTCTCACAGTCCAGTGATGCAAAATAAAAAGTAAAAACAAACTTTTCTTTATTTAAACCTTCACAGTTACTTTAGTTATTTGATTGTGTTTCTGTGTTGTCATTTCTGTCATGAAAGTCATATGGAAAGTATAGCACTGTTGCTGTATTTTTTGGTGGTGTGGGGGACTTTTTATGTTTTAATTTTTTGTTACCTTTATGACAGTCGACTGCGTAGTAGTTCCAGAAAGGAAGTACAGATTTTTGTTTTACCACTTTCTTTTGCTCTTGTGGCTATCACTTGTTGATCAGCAGTTTGACTACTGTAGAGATGGGCCATCCTGGTTGTTTCGAGCTGCAACTTTTTAGTCTCTGTGGTGTGATCCATATTGCTCTGTTTTGTCTTTAGACCCAAACTCACACACGTGCAATACAGTAAAAACTAGTAGCTACCTCATTCTGTTTGTTTACACTGCTGGTTGACTTTTCATCATGCTAAAGCTGTTGTGTTTTAGTATCTGATCTAGTCTCATGAATACAATTCCAATTTCCAAAAATATACCATTCCATGACTTATGAGCATTTCAGATCTTAACCATTGGTTGTGACTTGTAAATTCTTGAATTTATGATAATGTTCAGTTTGAAAATGAGATGACTTTGTTTCCCATTATTTTGTTTTATAGTCAGAATAACACCATCAATATATTATAAAAATCAGAGTGTCAGGTGCTTTATTACTATGTATCCAACTGATAATTATGTACACACACTATATTCTGAACACACATAAAAATGACTGCAAAGGAAGAAAACATAAAAAGAAAGAAAACATCTGATGCTGCAGTCCCAGTCACAGTAATGCTTTGTACAGGTGTACTGTTGTTGGTATAAAAGAGTCCCAGTAGTGTTTTTGACCCACTTCTGCTGAATAAGGAGAGAGATGTACAGCGTTGTTGATAATGGTACTCAGATCCAGGTCCAGGTGGTCTACCACAAGAGGACTCATAAAATCTCTCAAAGGTGCCTTCATGGTGTGAGACGTATAGTGCCACTGGTCTGTATACTGTAAAATCTTTCCTTATAATTTTACAGTAAAACACTGGCAGCAGAGTTGTACAGTATATACTATTCAGTATTACAGTATTGAATTTGTTGCTCTTGCTCTGCTGCCAGTATTTTACTATAAAATTACTTGATAAAATGTTAGTCTTAAAACTGTATTTTCTACAGTTATGTATTGTATTTTTACAGTGGTCATACTGCAATTAACATGTTTAACTAGTAGCATAGATTGTCACAACAGAATTGATAATGACATTATATTGCAATGTTTACTGATTGAGATGATTTTAAATGAAAACAAATAATGCTTCTTTCATTTGAAGCATTCTAATAAACATTATTATTTTTATTATTAAGATCTTTATTAGCTGTTTACATTAACACTTTTTTTAAATTGTCAGCAGTCTTGCATTATTTCAGATAGACATAAATGGTTGCAACAGAGGTGGAAAACTCACTCAATAAACACTGAGTTTTGTAGTAAATTTAAAAGCTGCACAAAACTTGACTTTCACATTAGCACACCATATTAGATAAAAATTGCCTAAACTGTCAAAATTTAAAAGTGGTCTTGGATGAACTCAGACCAAATTCCACTCAAAGTCCATTATCTTACGAAGCAGAATGAAAACATGAGGGTTTACTATTGTCACACACGTGCGCTGCTTGGGAGTCAACCGAAGGGACCACAAAACGGCAATCCCACACCAGGCTGGGGGGCAGCGGGTTGTGCTAAACCTCTCTATTTTCTCTCAGCAGACCAAATACGAGAAATCCTTCCTGTCCCAGCCCTGAGGATGTCACTTCCTGTCCCAGCCCCGAGGACGTCAGTTCCTGGGAACAGACTATAAAAAACCCATCATCCTACACATCTAATCAGTTCTACTTTGGACTCGAACCTGTACACATTGTACTCAACTAAAAGCCTTTTGCAGCCAGGGAAACTATTTGGGTGGCTGCCCCAAACCTTTGTTGTGTATCCAGTTGTTTATTTCACGCTATACTTTTTTTTGGACTACTTAGCCAGTCTTCTTGGATATAACTTTTCTGTGCTTGGCCTTGGACCCTCGTTCAGGTTGATGTCAACAACTTGTCTAAATGACAAAGAAAAAAGTAAAACACATCTACTTAATTGTTTATTAAAAAAAATCATTCACTTTGTCATGACTGCAATGGTTCCTCTTTAGATTCATGTAGGAATCTGAACCTATAACACATCTTAACAACAGTTCCTCACCAGCTTTCTCAGTAATTTTCATTTTCTTAAAATGATTCATGTACATGACTGAATTTGCCAAATATTTTATCCAATTTAATTTACAAAATGAACATCATGATGCGATTCAGGGTGGCTCAAAGTGTTTCACAAAAGTTTGATAGAGCATTAAAAAAGAGAATAAGCTTGCTGTATGTCTAAGAGATGTGTACAAATGTTTTACAGGCAATGTATAATAAAGTCTGATGCAACTGTAAGTCAGTTTTAATGAAAATAAATGCATGGAAAAAAAGACAATGTCTTACCTTTGAACAAACTCAAGGGAGCATGCAGCCTCATCCTGATACTGGAGGCTGAAATTGTAATATGAAACAAAGACAGCAGCTAGGCCAGAGACAAAGCCGGGTTGGGTTGCACCACATAAAACCCGAACTTCAATGATCACCATCCACCGCAGGTTGCTTAGAGTTTGACCTGAAAATAAAGGTTACAAAATTACATTCATGACTTTGTAAACATTATTCTGAAACTGAGTAACTTTTATCTAGTACAATTGCATCTCTGAACTGTTATGTTTACATACCATGAATTATCAGTCAAGGATTGTCAGGCAAGTTGAGTATTCCCTGGACATCTGCTGAAGTGGCAAATGCCTGAAGTAAAAGAAAGTTAGATATTACAATATAAGTCATGCATGCAATCATACATATAATTTTTTGAAAATTATTTAATTCATATCCGCTTTAAGGATGAGCCCATCCATTTGCTTACTGAGGAGCCTGAGGAGCTTGTTTGTGATGAATTTTGAAGAGAGCTAGGTTGAGCAAATGGCTTATCCAAATTGTTTCTTTTTTGTTCTGAAAAATTAATAAAAAATTAAACATTTATTCAAGAATCATTCACTAAACAATGTAGCACATCATAATTAGCTTATTGTGTAACTTACCATGATCCTTCCAGGCATTGAGCAGTTCTCAGCACTGGATAGATTGTGTGACCTCTAAGATGTCCTCTTCTTTCACATACATTAAATCATCAAAACTCTGTACTCCTAAGCCTGGAAGTTTTTCAACTAACTGATTGAGTGTATCCTCAGGAAGGCTTAGTTATACTGACAATACGGTTTGCTTAATCTTTTCTTGTAACTCGGATATCATGGAAAACAATGATGAACTATTATAGACAGACCACACAAGGAGTTTTCAGGCAAAAGGTCTGGTAGGTTATTTTGATTAATGCACAAGTGAATCAAATTTTGTGAAGTCAAGCAGTGAATTCCCTACAAGAAAAAAAGACATATTTCTTTGTGACAAAAATTTATATTGGAATTGCTGTGAATGACAATCAGTTTTCCCAAATACAAGACCCTCATCATGTTTCTTTTTGTAAAATATTCTCTTTACAGTCACTTTGTTGGTTGCTACTGTTTTTTTCTATCTGAAAGTTATGGTAGGCTACAGACCAAGATTATTATAGTTAACGAAAACTAAAATGAAAATTGAAACTATTATTAAAAAACATTTTTGTAAACTGAAATAAAATAGTTAACAAAACTGAAATGAAAAACTAAAACTAAATGAAACTATTAATGTAGCTGGAAAGACTAACTGAAATAAAATCATAATTTACTAAAATAATTTTAGTTTTCATTTTTGAATGAATATTCTTGCTGTTAGGTTTTTAACCCATATAACTTTTAACTCTAAAACTGAAAGTCATCCACCACAAGACACCCACACATATTCATCCAATGAAAGGAGGCTGGTGTCGGAGGGCTGATGTTCACACAGCATTTGCGTTGACAGAGCAAGATGAATATGCACGTAAAGCCTGTGGAAAAGAAAGTGATTTTTTTAGGCACCGCCTTTCTTTGCACTTGTTGTACAGTATATCAAGATGTAATTCAAACGCCTGAAACTGGAATGTGCTGGCCAACAAAAACTTCACCGTATGGACAGAAAAATCATAAGTGAGTAACGTTTCAATTTATTTCTCAGGTGCCTGTTTTTTGTTGACATTAATTGATCTGCCACATCGTACACGAAGTATAGAGAAAGTATAGTAATCATGAAAAAAATTCGACCTCAAGATTTTGATGAATCTTGACGTTTTAGAACTCCCTTAGTCTGAAAATACCTTTTTTTTTGGAATTATGTGTGTGTGTGTAAACATGATAATGCAGAAATGCAACTAGACAGAGGGATGAAATTCGGCATGTGGTTGTTACACCAAAATTGTAGATCTGTATTAACTTTTGGGCCAAATCCATCAACCAGAAGTGGTACTTTACCTGAACACATACTCGATTTTTTTTTTTTTTTTTTTTTAATTCAGCTTCAGAGTCCGATTTATTCAACTTAACTTTTATAATAATTGTTCGATATATTATTAATTTGATTTGATGGTTCTTTAATGTACATAATATAATCATTGTCTTGCAGTTTACTCCTCAAATATCCATCCCCATATCTGAGTACACAAAGTTTAGGGGAGAACACTGCTGATTTGGACAAGGTCATCATACAAGATCAGCATATTGTTGCTGACCAATCACTTTTTCTTTAAAAATGTTGTTTAACAATGAAGCGATACAAACTTTGTAAAATTTCTGGATTAGCAATGTCTCTACTGAACCACAGGTAGGTAGGCGAAGATAGTCTGCTAAGTGATGAAAACTAAACATGCTAATGTGTTTTGGTATTTATGCTATATTTATTAATTTATCTTTTTTAGTTAGTATTCACAGCTCAAAATACCTGATATTATGAAAATAATCCAATAGCAGAATTGTTTTAAAATATCAGTCCCCATTTTTTCAATGTTTCTCTCTCTATCACAATAGGTAATTGAAATATTGTATTCTTTTTGTTCTTAACATCAGCCAAATCATTCATACATACTGCATACAAGAAATTATTCCTGCATTGCATCCAAACCTGCTTGGGTAGGCTCCAGATTTCCTGTAATCCAGCTCTGGATAAACAGGTTTAGATAATGTATATATTGTCCTTAATCTCAGATTCTGTCTCTGTTGTTTTGTGCCTGTCCATACCTTTCTCTTGCTCTGCTCAGTAAGGGTTTACCATTCTTATACATGGACTATTCAAGTCCTACTGACTCTAACCTTCACACTTCATGCTTGTTTTTCTTTATTTCCTTCAATACAGCTAGGTGGGGACTGCACACTGACTGAAGCCTAAGACCCTTGTTCTCCCTAAGCCCCCATGATTTTCATGATCACACCTGTCAAAACACAGTAGATTCTGTTTTCTAATTTTTGATATCTTTTCAGGCCTGCAGGTGGCAAAATTCTGTCTATAAATTGTTTGTGCCTGAGATGGAATCAGAGATCAATATGGCTTGTAGAAAATAACAAAGTCCAGTGTTTGAGATTTTTGAATGCAATGTTGAAGGCATTCATTAGAAGCACTTTGTCGTTGGAGCAGGATATGTTGTGTGCTGTAGACATTTAGAGTAAAAAACTTAACACCTTAAAATTCACCTAAATTTCATTACAAATTGGCCCATTCTGGGAAATTAAAGGAAAAGGAAAAAAGTGATTTGTTCAGCACAAATAACAAAAAATATTTTAAAAATTATACAGTTTTGTAAAATTGTTAATATTCAGTACCTGGTTTTGATTATGCTTGTTTTTATTAGACAAAAACAAAACCAAATAGTAAACTGTGTTGTGTAGTGTAGTAAGCTTCCACTGACATTAAACTCCTATTAAATCCAAACCCGTTAAGTGTACAGTTCTGTCTCATTGTGACACAAAAACTAAACTCCATAGTAGCTTTTTAACTGCGCCATAATTACTAAAACTAATACTGAAACTAATATATATATATATATATATATATATATATTATATATATATATATATATAAAAAAAATAGAAATGTCTTTGTAAAATAAAAAGTAAATTAAAACTAAAATACACGATGAAGGAAAACTAAAACTAAACTGAGTTTCCAAGTAAGGTCAGAACAAATATAGAAATAAAAACTAATATAAAAAGGCAAAACTATAATAACTTTGCTACAGACCCTCTAATGTCATTGTTGAACTCACTGATATGAAATTCTGTCCCTCTCTCTACTACACAAGTTTCAGAATTAAAATTTGTTACATTTAAGTATGCTTGCAGAAGATGATGTCTTTCTGCTAATGTAGCACTCAGCTTCTTGAAGTTATTCAATTTTCTTGCACAATGCTTTTAAAATATGAGTGCTTACTTTCAAAACAGAGCATCTACAAGTGAATGACAGGACCAAACTGATCAGTGAGCTCCAGATAATGAGACATGTAGTGATGTTTTGGTTTAAGTGGATGACATGGAAAAATCTACATTCAAGTCTTTATATATTCATTTATCATGACTGATAAACACTCTATTTGACCAGTGTTAATGGCAGGAGCAGGAGTTGCAGTATTAATAGCCAAACCTCATTTTCAGATGAATTGGCAATCTTTTCCCCCACAGAAACAGGTAAAAGCTTGAGCAAGCACCAGTTTCTGTGCTACATGACCATGTCATTTCTCACCAGCACGGTGTACTTCACATGGTTTATCATGTGCCTCATTGCTGAGGTACCTGAATTGATTAATGCACCGATTTAGATAAAGGTAGGTAAACTGCTTCTCTTGAATCACAAGATGATCAATGTACAATTCAAGGTCACTGGACACAACACCTTCAAAACGATCATGTCCATGGCAGGGAGTTAATCCTGACTTCAGCTCATTAAACACAGAATTAAATTTGATACCAACTGCACTATCAGCACCGGCATCATCTAAATCTTGAACTTTCTGTTCACAGAACTTAACTGTTCTTTTTAAAGCCTTTGTAAGGAGTGCTGACTGGAATGTTTGTTGGTCAATCTCGCAATATCTGAAAAAGTTGTTACTCCTACTTAATTTTTCGACAAATCCACCAATGAAATATGAGCCGAGATTGTCTTCTGCTATGGCACACAATGTACCTTTGTGCATTTTTTCATCATGTAATGCAACACTGTTCTCCTCAAGGTCTCTGAGGTCTTTAACCAGACGAGTAAAGATTAACACTTGACCAAAGTATTTAAAAATCCTGCTCTGTGTACAACAAAATTAATTGCATGTGATCAATGCTTGATCTACAGAAGGGCAACAGGTTTGCAAGTGTGACATAAACAGCAAGAATCTTGTGTTATTTTTTATTTCCTGATCCAAGTGGATTGGCAACTTCAAAGACATCTTGATATAAAAGTAAACCTAAAGAATCCGAATCAGTTTTATACACGCTATTTTCAGAAATGTTTCTGCCACCCCAACCATCACAAAGAATGTTTTGTCCCGATTTCAACTTTTGTTTCCCTATATTGTTTCCGGACTGATTCACAACAAAACAGTGCTTCTAAAGTTTGTTTAATAGGAATGTACTGAGCAAAGATATCCTTGCCTAATTAAAATTTTCCAAGGCAGATGGGTTCATGATTCACATATTTAAAACACTCTTTATAAAAAGACGTTCTCCTCTGATATGTGTTTAGTGCATGGGTATTACAAATCATGAAAAGATCTCCAGCTTTCATAACATCAATAACTATCTTTCTATCATTTTTTTTCAAATTCCTAGAGTAGTCCATTTTTCATTTAGTTTGTGTAACAAATGTGACTGACTAATGCCATGTATAGCCTGCAAACACTTCAATTACTGTTTGAATTACTGAAGATGGTAGAACCAACTTTGCCAGCAGTTTTAATTAGAACAATGCCAAATTCAATAATAGAGACTCATCTGCATTATCTGCCACTAGGCCTATATCTGAATCGTTGGCACCATCACCAGAGTCTATCACAACCTCACACTGTGTATTTAAGTGTTGATCAATATCACTATAAGATATGCACATCTGCACTGGAACGTTTGCCTCCAGAATGTTATGACCTAGCCTTTCCACTGAACAGTGTCAATGATTTCTAGATACATGGGAGGTAAATGTGGATACCACAGAAAACCTTTTATTACATCTAAATGGATAAAACTCTGTTTCCTCTTTAATATGATATTTCAACTGAGCAAAGAAGTTTTTTAAAACGTTACATTTATTTGTGCCAAGCAAAATCTAACAGACTAAGGTGGAAGCACAAAGTCCCAGGTCAGTCTGTGTTGCGAACAGCTCAGCCCCCCTGTTATGATCTCTGTATATATGGGACTTGAAAGCTGTGAACTTTCTAAAGGATCTACAGCAATCTGAAATGCCACATTTAAAATTAGTATTAGGAATATGACTATGGATTGTCATGTGCTGACAAAACAACAATATTGATTCAAAAGTATGATCACAGAATGGACGCTGCAGCATTTTGGGTCCAATTATATAATCTAAGTTAAAAAAACAAGTGCAACAACTCATTGCTTTAGTTACGTTGCTTACCTGATACTAACTGGTAACAAACAGCTAAGTTTCCACAACTGCTTTGACAAACTTTAACGTTTACTGAGTTAAATCAGTTTGAAACTCATGTACTTTGTTTTAAACCACACTGTCATTATATGTAAAATGATAGAGTGCTGTAACATCTACATTATTTTACAATTCCTGGATGTCTAGCTGACATTTTACTTTAGAATGAGTGTATAACACGCTGACCCAAATTGTATATGCAGAGCACTTTGTGTTAAGGTAAAAGTAAAGATATTGTGTAAATATTAAGTCGAAAACAGGGCTTTCCACTTTACGAGCAGGGCAAAATAGTTTTGCGGACTAAAGCTATGCAATTATTCACATGCACAAACAAGATGGCAGAGGATGTGAAACGACTGAAAAATGAATAACTAAACAACTTGCTCAACTCGCTCACAAAATAAATAAAAAAAAAAAAAAAAGCATGCTTAAATTAAAAATAATAGAGGCTCACCAAGTCAAAACTACAATGAACTGTTTCTGGATCTTTCTATTCTGGCACCAACACGTTCTCCTGCTTCACACGCCCTTCTCTGTCATGCTCCACAATGGAATGTGCAAAATGAATACTATTAAAAATAAATGAACTGTAAAGATTGAGTTATAAAAAAGATAACTTTTTATAAGCTATAACATAATTAACAGGACGTAAGAGTAGTCTTAAAAGTTCTAATGTGGTTTTCTGATCTGAAACCTCGGCTCATCTTTCACCGTACTTACTTCTTCATTACAAACCAATCCCAGAATGACTTGCTTGTTCAGTATGTTACTGTATCATGAGTATGTTAGTGTGTTACTGTGTTTTCTGTATTTTACTGTATTAAGTACTGAAAACCGCTATTTGCTATAGATGTATAGCCATTCTTTAAAATATTAGAGCATGTTACTGTGTAAAGAAAATACAGTAAAATATTGTAGGAACCTCACTGCAAATTTATATCAATTTTGCTATAGTGTATTGGTGAAGAGGCACCTGCCTTCTTTAGAACAGGAATGATGCAGGATGTTTTCCACAGCAATGGCACTTTCTGGATCCTTGGAGACATACTGAAGAGGTGACAGAGGACACTACCAAGTTTGTCAGCATAGACCTACCATAATGTATTTTGAAGGCAAGTCAGAAGGTTTTTAATGACTCATTCAAGATAGATTAAACATTCCTGGGTGAAATATGATTAGGAGATGCACCTTGAAAAGATTATAAATGGCTCTGCTAGATGTTCAGGAGATTGACAAAATAAGTAAGAGAGGAGCTTAGATCTTAAATCTTATATACAAGATATCTATATGCAGGCAAAAAATGAACAGTGTTCCAAATTGTTTTCATCAGTTTGTACTCAGTTAAGATATATAATCAATCAAGTTATTTGTTTTTCTTTTACTTCTGTGTATACAGTATGTCTAGGTTTTGATAATAATGAGATCACTAAGTTCTGATATCATGCACTAAGAAACTGGATTGTCTCCAGAAATATTAAGAATAATAACTTATTATATTGGAATATAAGAAATTTGAAAAACAAGAAGAGACCTTTCAATCCATCATGTTTGTTTGTTCAGCCAATGCTAACTGTTCCAATAGCTCATCAGATCATCTTAATCTATTATTGCATTAGATAAAATCAGATTCAAAACAATATTAAACTTTTAACAATATTAAACTAGCAACATATTATTATATAAGCAAAATTAAATGTTTAATCTATTCAGTGCATTCATTTTGTCCGCATGCTTAACCAATAAAGTATCACAAAGAGCTTTAACCTATCCTGGAAACAATTAATTTAAGAATTAACCTAAAATGATATGCCATGTCCAGTATAGACCCACACAAACAGATACAATTAAACAGAAAACACTCCGCAAGAGAGAGATTTAGAAATGGAAATGCTCCATTTTAAGAGGAAGAATGTTGTGAAAGATTGTTTAGTCATTGCAAAGAGGCAGAACCATAAGTTTTCTAATTAATTACAATCACATAAACTTTCCTAAGTAAAGAATACTGAGGATTGTAAAGTTTGTCTTATACTTTTACATAAAGTCAATGTGAAAATGAAGAGACCTGTTAACCTTGGCAATGTTTAAATGTAATCTTGTCCTCTATATAATTTTCTTGTTCCTTTTCACCCACTATGACACATCTGGTTGCAAAAGCAAATTTTATTATATCTTATTCTAAATATCATGGGGTGTCTTCCAAAGACCACAAGACTCTCTAGGGAAGCTAATTATATACCAATACTGAAAGATGTTAAATAGGCTGAATGTCATCTTCTAGTTTCAGGCGCTTCATTTGCTCTTAAAATTATTCATGTGCTATCTGCAATAATGGTGGCCATGAATATAGCTTCAATAAGTCATGCATGAAATGTGCTAATGATTTTGTTAACCTAGAGATTTCAGGTTTATCACACACTCACTTGTCTGGTGAAGACAAGAGAAAAAAATCAGCATGTGAAAGGGAAAAGATAAGAAAAGACATTCTTGCAATACATAAATATTTAGCTAACATGTTTTAAAGCATAGACCTTTTGCAATAAAGACACTGTAATATTTAAAAATTAATCTCTCTATGCATCTTATTAAAGGCATAGGTTTAAAACCATCCTAAAATGCAGAAAAAGTATCTGAGGAATACCTACAATGAGACCAGAAAGTAAGAGTACAGTATTTTTTTTTTTGTAATCAACTTTTACTGAATTAAACAATTCAAACATTGCTCGTGTAATGAAGAGTCTATTGCTGGAGGTAGAAGCTGCTGTTGCACTTTTCCAGTCACTGTACTTTGTGTATAAAAGTCAGATCGAATGTTATTTACCTTGATTTATTTACTTATCTTCCTACAGCAAAAAG
This sequence comes from Erpetoichthys calabaricus, assembly GCF_900747795.2. NCBI lineage: Eukaryota > Metazoa > Chordata > Cladistia > Polypteriformes > Polypteridae > Erpetoichthys > Erpetoichthys calabaricus. Next base: position 87,089,673 of record NC_041394.2, read on the forward strand.
TCACAAGAAAACTGCAGAGCTTCCTGTGTTTGATTGACACGGGTACGCTGACACAGTGCATGTGTACTGAAATTATTTTAGCTGCATGTGGAAGCTCCTGTCACACCCGACGCAATTGCGTTTGTTTTTATTCAGGAAAAGATTCCAGTCACTCCACGAGTGAAAAACTTTCCGAGACTCTTCAGTACGGAACCAACTCTCCGTTAGTGTTTAGATTTGGACGGTGTATGTGCCCAAAAAAGAAGTCTAACTACATTCTCGTACCATTGCTCGCGTACTAAAGAGTCAGCAGGCATTTTTCGTGGTATTACACATGTAATTTGTGAGCATGGCCTTGTTGATCAAACAGAGGAAGCTCTGCAGTCTACTTGTGACTTTACGCTGTAGGAAAATAAGTAAATAAATCAAGGTAAATAACATTCGATCTGGCCTTTATATAAGTAACATATAAATGTTTCTTACATAAAAACCATCACAAAACATAATCACAAACAGGAGTTTGCATGATACGTTAGCGAGCTCTGTAAGCCGTGCTGTTTCTTTGAAGGACAGGTCTGGGGCAGACTGATTGACAGGATGACGCCGGACCTCGTCCTGCATTGAAACTGTGCCATCTTTTGCCTTTATGCCTGGTGCAGCTGTGTTGTTCTTATATGTGAGTGCATGTTAGAACTCTTGGGATGAAACTGTTTCTGAACCGTGAGGTCCCAACAGGAACGGCTCTGAAGTGTTTGCCGTATGGAAGCAGTTCAATTAAACAGTGCCCATGGCTGAGGCAGTGTGTGCTAGATGCTGTATCTTGATAATCCTCTTTCCAATCAGTTGCTGTAGAGTTGTAATTCCACACTCAAATACAGTAGTATAAAATATTCTGAGTGGTGCACTGAGAGTAACATGCTAAAGCAGCTGTGGTATTTGGAATAGTTTGGCCATTCCGTGGACCATTATTTTGTTACAGGTTAATTACAATGAGATGCCTTAAACTAATAAATGATATGTAGTTAATTTCAATGTATTTGATAAAGGCGTGTCAGGGATGTGAATCTAAAAAAGAAAGTGAAACCGTACAGGAACAGTAGCACTGTTTTGACACTGGGTGATGGCAGTTTGCTAAACCAAGCCAAAAATTTGCGTACACAATGGATTGAGCTGGCGTGAGAATATGTGTGGCTTTACACCAAGGTTTTTTTTTTTTTTACATCACGATGTAAGCATGGAAATGGGCGTACGCAACATTTCTGAGAGTACACACCGTGTATATATGAGGCCCCAGGTTATTAAAAGTTGGACATCCACAATTTAGAAGAAAGGGAATTCATGATTTTCCAGCAAGAGGGGGAAACTGCCAGCTTTGTATTAATGGTGCCCATGGAGAAACACTTCAGCTGTACAGTGGGAAACAGAATGGAATGATCCAGGAGAAGGAATGTGCGGAGTTAAAGAAGAATATCAATAGAAATGATCCAAGGAAAAGAATAAGAGATGAAGATTCAGAAGGAGAATATGGGGGACAGTTTCCAAGCATGAGACAGCAAGTACCAGTGGTATTTAGGAGACAGCATTGGCCTTAGAATCAGCTGCTAGTCCTATCGAGTAACACTTGTGGAGTGGGAGTTATAGATACTATTTTTTATAGTAAAGTTCTCCATGATTTCAGTTTCTAGAAAAGAGAGTGATGAACAGGGAAGGGAAGAAAGGTCATACTTTCAATCTGAATATATTGTCAGAGACCTGTAAATGACTTTGTGCAGAGAAGCAAATAGAGCAAACAACTGGGCAGAAGGAGGAATCAGAGAAGAAAAGAATAATGGATCTCCAAATGTAAAAAAAAAGGCATTCTACAGTCTCAGATAAGCTTACTAGACTTTTGTAATTGTTTTAAATTATTGAATTGTTATTACACTGACTTCTTATGAATTATTGTTTTCAGTGCAACTATGGCAGGCCCATAACAGTAGAAAATTTACTATAATAGTATTAAAAGAAAGTTGTGTTGAAAGTTAACAATTATTGAATATTGTATTTACTGTAATCATATTTATGACATAGTATTATAAATATACATTTTTTTGTGGTAAATACTGGGAATGATAAATGTATGAGGAAACTTAAGATGACCAGCTCTAAATATGTACAGAATTCTACAGGATATGTTACAAATGTACAACAAATATCTTCCCGCAAAAAGATAAACATGGCAGTGCACTTTATTGTTCTTCATCTTTGTATTTTGTAGCAACCTGTGGAATTCAGATGTCCGTTTTACCTGCATGAAATCCCACATTTTTTCTTACTTTTTAATTACTTTTTTATTCCCTTACTTATAGTACTTTTATCTCATAGTAATGAACTAATAAAAAACTAATTAGATTTGTAATACTCTTCATTTGAGGAGTTTAGTAATACAGAATGACCTTGAAGTAGAGCTACTGATACTCTTGATTAAGACAGTTTAGGTGGGTCAGGAATTTGGGATGCCCCTGGGCACGTACCACCAGAGGAAGAAGAAAGAAGATCAAAGACATGCTGGATAAATTAAACGGTCTGGGATGAATCTGGGTATTCCCCAGCTGAGTCTCAATAAACTGTTTAGGGATAGAGAGGCATAATAAACCCTGGTCAATGCATTGCAACTCTCACTGGGTTAAAGCCTAAAGCAAATGATGATAATGACTGATATAATAATCCAGTATTGGTTTTACTCCAGTATGCATAATAGACAACACTAATAGTCTTTTGATAAACTGTTAAATATGAAGTATTTTACAATGTGTATAAAAGTTTTCTTGCAAAGGATGCACATCTAAATGTTCAGAATCATTCAGGAGAGTCACACTTATCATTTCACATGCACTTGGCCATATTACTCATTTTCATGCTGTCTTCTCAAGTGACCTACTAGAAAGTGCAGGTGTCAAAATTTGTGCTTTTAAAGATGACGAGAAACAAGGCATTTGACTTTCAAAGACTGAATTGTTCTGTCTAAATTGGGACTCTTTATAGAAGGAGCAGCTGACAGATGAACATGAGCAGCTGCTGCCTGTATATTGATAGTCCTATGTAAATGTGAAATTTTAATATTTCAACAGGAAAAAATATAAGCTGACTTTTAAAAATAAATAAAAATTAAAATAACTAAAGCCGTAAATTATTTCTCATTTTTTAATCATTTTCTTAAGTTCACTTATTGAACCTAATGGATTCCCAAAACATGCCAGCATTATTCATTAAATCTTAATTATTGAAAAGCCTGTCTTTATTATATCCTGCTTATTTATTTGCAAGAGACTCTTGGTACTTATGACATTGGAATTGTTGATTATTTCTTTTCAATGTAAGATTTAGTTTGTGTGCCACTTTCTTGAGTTTGGCAGCTATGGTATGAACCTTGACACTTTTCAGTGGTGTGAAACCCATTTGCCTAGCTTCCAGCTTTTATTGTGCTAAATTAGCTTCACACAACTGTTACTGAAATATTGCATCCAGCACTTAAAATCACATCATAAGATCCTACTTTGTCTGCGGATTTATTTTCTTGGAATACTTACAAACATCATAAGATGACTGTTCCTTGGGGCTGAATTAAAGATTACATGTTTATGTAATATTAAAAAGGTCAGACTATATTTAATTTTATTTCCCAAGTGAAATGTGCATTTATTTTAACTAAAAAAAATTTGAAAAAAAAATATATAAGGTACACAAAATGTTTGCATACTTACACAGTAGCTTTTTTGTTCAATACATGGTTTCAAAGTAGATATTGTTGAATAATACTAGAATCTATCTTTTTTTTTTTTTGTTCTTTATTTCGCCTTATACAATTTCTTGTACATGTATTAGGAATTTCAAAATGTTATAGTTTAAAATGTCTAACAAAATGCCTCTCTGTAAAGAACAATGTAGGCAAATTAATTCTAAAAATCTGACTGAAAAAGCATAATTCATTTTCTTTTTTCCTTTTTGTTTTTTAAAACAATGTATAAACAAAAATGCGGTACTAACAGCTTGTCTTTTAAAACATGGTATCTGTAACATCATGCACAAATGAGAACATGCATGTGTAAGGCCAAGATGACTAGAGCATGCCATGAGATCCACAAAAAAGCTGAACAAAGAAAATAATTCATACAAAAACCTCCAAGCAAATAAAAACATAACAAAATTTGTGCCTATTATCCACAGATAAGGAATACACCTTGCAATCTAACAAGAAGTTAAAAAGAAAATTAAAAGTTTTGCCTTACAATTTTTTATTCTAGAGATAAGGTTATAGGGTCATTATTGTCATGTTGTTTAATGAAATTCATACTTGTGCATGCTAGTCAAAACTTTCAGCGAGCACCACGCGCTGCTTTCAGTATTTTGTCTCACTGTCACAGCTAAAATTTGGTTAGTTGCTGCAGAAATAATTAAATATTGTTCTTTTTTTAACATTCCTTATGGCCTTGAGGAAAGACCACTGAAGACAGCTTATATTCTTCAGAGGTTGTATCCCATGCAGAAGACACATGAAGTGATCCACTCAGACGACATATGAAGGCTGCAAGCCATCCTTGTTACAACTTCCCAAGACTCAACAGCACCAAACCCAAAACTGTCTACCTGCCTTGTTATGTCGGTGATCTTGACAGATGTTTTGGTTGCTAGAGTATGTATGGATGGTTTTGGGTGGAAATTATTGTTTCTGCTGATTCTTTCAAGGATTTTCACTGTAATTTTCACACTATACTGTATTTGATGACCCTCATAGTAAAGCTTTATTGACTGGTCTAATTTGAAATTTGAGACAGGAACTAAACTTATGTTGATGAAATTTAAGACTGTGAGAGGAATGCGAGATGTGATTGATCAAAATCATTGTGATAGTGAAGATTCCTGTTTGATAATCACCCCGATGGAATATTGGCTGTCTCTTTAGGATTATGAAGAAATTTAAAGAGGAGTGAATAAAATGGTACAAAGTCACTGTATCATTAAAAGTTCAGATTGGATAAGTAACTATTTATTAACCAGTTTATACAGTAAGTTTACCCGCTGTGGGATGATGACAAACAAAACTCATCTTTATTCTTATTAGAATCAGCAGGTCTTTCTCAACTAAAAGTAAAGAGGACAGGCTGTTGTATTATTGAATCTGATATTACTTAATGAAGCAAGACATTGAAGTAAAAGTACACCAATCTCTTTGTGTATGCTATATGTTGAAATCCTCAGTCTGAGTTCATCATTAAAATTTTTACTAATCACATGTTAATTAGAAGCAAACAGGACTGGACAGCAGCTGTTATTGCTTCTCGGTCTAAACTGCTGAAGACATAAGTAGTTCAAATCAGGTAATTAAAGGCATATGTCTTTGCATCATGTCCTGATGTTTATTTGTGCCTAACAATCATAAGAAATGTGTATATATAAGCATTCTGAGTCAGCAAAGTTAAAATAGCAACAAAAAACAAAATACTCACCACTGTGTGGGAGCTAGCAGAGCTTCTGCATGTATGTAGGCTGTGATTGAGGAACAAGAATGAAGCAGCTGCTTAGACTTTTCTTGATCAAGAGCGGCATAGTTGTTTGGAGTTTGTGCTGATTGGGTTAATATAAAACTGCTGGCTCTCAGCACTTAACTAAAAGCTGCCAATGAATTGTTCAGAGAACTGAAAAACACTGGACAGACACTGTTTAGTTTCAAATGTTTGGCTTCTTTATTCCAGGACAGATGCTGCTCAGAGAGACGTGCATGGGTTTTCAGAAACTGGACAGTTGCCAAGCATTAACACAGAAACGCAAGATTGAGCGGAACCACCACTCAGTCAAAGACAGTTGGTATATAAGAAAAACACAGCTGCTGCTAGGCAAGTAAAAGCCAGCTGGACCTGAAGAACACATCATAAAAAAGGTTCTTGTATTAAATTTATCCTTTTACTCCTACTCAATTCAGAGCAGGTTGCTTAACCCGTTTAATGAGCCAGCCTGTGAAGTCAGCTGCAATTTGATGTTGTCAGTGGGCCACCCTGGGAAAAGAACTGCTGCATGAGTTCAAGCCCATCAGTTTTTAGGAACTCATTCTGTTGGTTCCAGCTAGTTGTCTACACATGGATAAAATACCTTAGTTTTCAATTAAGGGCATTGTTCACAAGACCCTAGCATGCTCATGTGGAATATTTTTGTGCCCTTGCTGTGTATATGCCTGGCAAGCCTAACATTGATGTTGATGCTTAGTTTGTCGAATTCAGGAAGGGGCTGGTCTTCTCACAAACAAAGTAAACATTAACATGCAGAAGAACGTATATTTATTGTGAGAAAAATACTTTAGTTTTTTAGTATGAAAGACATGAAACTTTGGATTGAGTAGTGGTAGTAGTTATGTTGTCCACCTACATGTCTTAAGCAACAGTAGTTTTATTCCTGTAAAATCACCACTTCCTTGTTGATCAGTAAGTTATCTATCCTTACTGAAATGAACTTATCTGACTTAATTGCTGCTCTTCAATCCTAAGACGTGGTCCAGAATGATGGCCATCCTTCTGCCCATCCCCTATGTGGTTGTTTATTCCTGTCCAATAGCTCACCTGCTAAACCAGTGGCAATAATCAAATCTCTTCTACAGACTAAAACCATTGACGTTGCAAAGTAAATTAGGCAAACAGCCAGCTAAGTTTGTGTGGTGCTGCAAGTAAGGGTGATGAATAAAGCAAGGTTGTGAAATTATTTTATAAGAATTCAGGAATGACGCCAATGCACTTGACAATTTACTTGCTCTGAAATTCTACTTAAGGACAACCTCTTTTGAATTTAAAAGTTGGGGGTCCTGATGACACTGAATCTAGATGCTAAAACAAGAATAACCACTGAATTTAACCATGACACTTCTAAACAGAGATGGTCTTAAAGGGTATGTGTGTGGCAGTTCCATCTTCTACAGGTGTCTCCTACTGAATAATTTTAATAGGTCTGTGCCTCTCTGGCTATGTCCAGTGATGACACACAGAATTTGTAAATCTTTACCAAAATTGCCATGCTTCCTACCTTATACAGAATAAGAACATTGCAAGTAGCTCATGTGCTAGTTATTATTTATTAAGTACATCATTTTGCAATCTTTAATCTTTAATACTAGTTTCTTTCTCCATGCAGCAAAGAAATATGTAAGATTGTATTTATTGCAAACACAATTTAAGAAAATCTTGTTTTACTTAACAAAATAAACAGTTGTTGACCAGGTATTTTTAGCATCTTTGCAAACTAACAGATTCATAGCAAGCTACCAATCAACTTAGCCATAATGAGCAGAAAATAGAAGATTGGTTGTTGCAACCAGCTGGCATATAAAAATATCCGCTAATCATTTTTCTGAGTCACCATAAATGTTATCATTGTCACAGAAACAGTAATGGTGTATGCTGCACATACCAATAGCTGCCACTCACAGGTATCTGGAATGCATTATTAATTTTTTTCTAGCATCTGTCTCTGTTGTTGATGTAACCAGTGTTCACTGGATGTGCTGTACTGCTGCGCTCTGGCTTTGTATCTAGTTATTCTCTGAAATGTCTGTGTTGTGACTTGCAATGTGCCACGTCATATAAGCTGCCGTGTATGCAGTAAGACAACAACACTGAGCTCTTTTGTCTGTTTACATGTATCACTAACAGGCTGAAATGTTAAGAAAAAAAACACAAAATATGAATGTTCAAGCTCTGTCCATATAATTCCTCCTCTTACATTTCAACACAATGAATACTGGCGTGCAATTCTAATTTACAGCTCAATGGCAGTTCCATATAGCATTAATAGCATACATAATCATGCGCTGCTCAGTGAACAAATACAAGAAAAGTAACATACTTGAACTGTTACAAAAGAAAACACAAAATATGATTGTTCGAGCTCTGTCCCTACAATTCCTATTAACAAAAAAAGAAATGTAGAAAGGCCATTGGATACTCACATTATCAGATAACCAAAATTAATATAAAATAATTCGAAACAACAAATCTACATTCTTGATTTCTGTTAAATACAAAAAAATTAACTCAAGCAATCTAAAATATTTGAATTTATTTCCACTATACAGAGAGTACAGTGTGCTTACCTCCTCCCACAATTATACATAATGAACACTGGGCTCACACTGATGACTTAACATAACATGAGACAAAGATTAAGAAAATACAACAGGAACACAACAGGAAAACCTACAACATAATGAATACTATCAGCATTTAGTGAAGCTCTGAATGACTAAAATTAGTATTTTAGATACCTGTTACATTGACACAATTTTTATTTTTGTTTACTACTATTTTTATCATTAATTTTGTGTCGTCATTATGTCACCTTTTGTGTGGTTGTTTTTCATGTAAGCAATCTTTTTGTGTGGTTGCTTTCATGGGCACTGTCAACTTGGAGCTTTAAATGCTATGTAGTGCTGGGCATATGATGTGCATGCAGAGGGGACTGTGATGTCTTGAATGTCACAAAGGCTGACTGTACACATTAAACAATGTGCAAACATTATGAAATGAAAGGAACAACTTTGTGCTCCAATAAGCAAACTAGATACAGTACATGATTCTTATGTAGACTTTAAAGATTAGGGAGTGATCTAATGACTTGTGTAGCAGCCTTCGCTAACAACTTAAGTATCTGGCCTCCATTGATCTCTAAAACTTGCTACTGCTAACTGTCTGAAAGGACTCACCATTCATTTTATTCATTTGAATATGACAATAGGAAGTGTTAAGGCTCATAGTGAAGACATAAGGCAGCTAATCCTTAACAAGTACTGGCTATTGCAGCCAAAACTGATTCTTCCAAATAAAAAAACAAAAAAAAATGATATAACTGCCAAAGTAGAAAAAAAAACTGCAAGATTCTAAAACAAAACAAATCTTAAAAAAGCAGGAATGGGGCTAAAATTTACCAAACGCCCCCAGAACCTTAAATCCTGACACTTCTACTTTATTTAGAGCTCCTCTTCATCCCTTCCACTATTTAAATGAGAAGAAAATGAAATCTAATTTTGAAACAAAACTTGAGTCTTGTACCTGAAACAAAATATTTCTTTACATGTTTTGACTTTTTGTTGGTTTATTGTTTCTGTTTTTTATTCTTCAAAAATGGTGCCAATAAGTGTATACTGTGCATCTGAGACAATGCACTCTGATGATTTCAGCAAGGCTGAAAAAAAGGAACGCTACATGAAAAATAAGAGCTAGATAAATATCAGGCATAAGGAATTTACTTTCTTGTCTGTCCCACTGGCCATCCAGATAAGAGGCTGTCAGTGAGTTTTATTTTCAGTTCTAACTGTGCTGAATCCCCAGACCAATATTCTATTTTTCCTGGTTAAAAATACCCTCATAGCTAGTATTGACATTTGCTTTCCACCAAGTCAGAATGTTGATCATGTCCCTAAAATCTTTTCTTATAAAATATCACTGGTTATGGCTGATTGCATTATTTCTAACCATAACTTTGGCAAGCACTCAGGTAGTAACCATCTGCCATCAAAAATAACATCTGTGATCCACAAAAAAAAACTTTTCAATTTTGAAATTAATACTTTTTTCCATACCACACCACCTACAATAGTGAGAATGCACCACAATTCTAGTTAAATCCATGTAGCTCTATATCAGTGCAGAGAGAGCTTCATAATGGCACAACTTGACAGAAGGTAATTAAATTGCTGATAATGCCACTTAATTTTTGTTCACAGTTTTGACACTGCATGGAAAGTGTTGTGGCAAGTCAGTGTTAAGTGCCAAGAATGCATTCTGTATAAAAAATGAAAAACAAAACAACATCCTATACCTGCCATATGCACTATCCACTTAGACCTCTTCTCTCTGTGTTGAAAGTTGCACATGGTATTTGGTGAAGTGGGATAACAGCATGGTGGAAGCTTTAAGATTTTGGATGTTTTATCAAGAAAGTACAGTGCACCTCAGTCAATCAAACTGTTTTAGCCAATGGAAAGGTAAATAGTATCTTTACAAAACTCCTTCCACAGGAAAAGAAATTTGTAGCACAGCACATAGATTTTGGAATCACCATCCTTGATCTGATGCATGCTTTTGTCCCTTTGACTTCAGGTGAACTCCTCAATATCACTGGTGAAGTGGAGGTTTATGCCATCGCTGTCATATATCTGGGATGAGCTGGTGAATTCTCAGACTATGACTCTGACACATTAGTTTTCAGCATGCACTGCAATATTTGATGTAGTTTGCTTTGTAACAATACAAAAAAAACTGTTCCCTGTGTGATTTTGCTTTCCATAATTATAGGTATTGCTAAACTCAAGGAGCGACATGATAGATTTTATCTACTGACATTTTTAAATTTATCATAGCCCGCTATTGTCATGGTTTTGCAAGTGTGTGTAAAAGATCTTGGGTTTTTGTCCAAGAGTCAGACAACTGGCAATTTGCCTTTCAACTTCGAAATTATTATTTTGTATTGTTTATGGACCAAATATACTGCAGTTTTAAAATCTGTGTGAGATGGATCTTTTGAAAATTAAAACTGGAAAATACGTTTCATAAGTATAATTGGGACATTTGACATATGGATTATAAATACCTATCTAGTATATAATCTACTGTATAATAAAACACTAAATTCTGTGTGTCCATTCCTTTTGAGCCTATTAGTCACTTTCGCTTTGGAGTGATTGGTTAGCTTGGCTTTGGTGATGCTATGAAAGAGGAAATGCAAGTGTGAGAAACAAAAGGAGGACAAACAGCGTGGGAGGCAAGCGGAGAATCATGTTCAAAGACAGCAAGTACAGTATAATAGCGGACAGGAGGTGAGCAGGGCAACTAGAAAATAATGTTTGAGAAGCAGGCTTTATGGGAATGCGCTCGAAAGAGACATACAGACACGCATGAATACAGAGGAAAGGCACTGAAGCTACATGTACGGCAAGTGATAGCAAATATTTTTAAATTGTTCTATAACCTGTCTTCAAGCGTGGTTAGTATGTTATAAAATAGAATGCAGTTATGGACTGAGCGCTAACCTAAAATCTGTTTTTTATTTAATATACACTGTAAATGAAATTTTCTTTGTGTGAATGCACGATTCCTAATAAAACTCTTAATATGCTCATTATTGTTAGAGTTCATGGTTGTTCATATTCTTTTAAACTGTGTTAACAGTTTCAGCCACTGCATCACAATGCTGTCCAGATTATCTTACTATTCTACAAAATTAATTATTTTTTTAAACCTTCCTCTTATGTTAGCTTTCTGTTACTATTTCTTATGTTAACGGGTCGGTTTTGACCCGTGTCTTTAATCAGCCATATTACTCTCAAAACAATTATTTATCACCCAATTTTTTTCCTTACCTCTTGGTTACTTTGTTACGCTTCCTTGTCCATTAAAAGAATGTTTTTAATATTTTTCCTGTGACCTCATGAGCTTTTACTTTAACAGCATACCTCTCGTTTTCAATTTTAAAAAATGATTAAATGAACCTCAAGAGAATTATTTAAATAAATAAAAGGTTGTTATGTTACCTGACTATTACTGAGGGGTATTAGAACACATCTCTTAAATAAATTTGTTATATATATTTTTTATTATAATATTAATTACTATAGTAACATCTATGGTGTTACGGGTCAAATTTGACCCATATATATTTATTTCAAAGAAAAAGGCAAAAAAGTATTTTCAAAAATAACTTTAATATAAATGGAAAGCTAAACAAGTAAATCTCAAAATGTGGATTTGCAAGGTCAAACAAACAACGAACAATCAAGCAAATCAAACCAATAGAAATGAGGCACTAGTTCCAAAAAACGTCTTTGTGTGCAAGGACATGCATGTGCATTTAGATGCATGTGTGGCAAAAAGTGACACTTTTAGTGTGTTCTTTGCAAATAGATTTTTTGCAGTTAGAAGCAGAGTATGTTTGCCTTTCTGTCTTTATTGCTAGGGCAGACCTGACACCTCATTCTTTTAGAATCAGGTGGCCTCAGTGGGGTTGTGGCTGTGGCTGTGTAGGTTGATGTTGAGGCAGTGCTGGCCGAAGAGGATGCTGGCACTGATGCTCTTTGTGTTGCTGATGGTGTGGAAGGAGTGCTACGTGAGCTCTGCAGCTGTCTGACCAAGGCTGCAGCGGCTGGGTCCCGGGGCACCCGTTCCCTTCGCTCAATGTGTGCCTTGACAAGGGAACTTCCTAACTCCTCAAGAAACATTCTCCGCTTGTTTTTTCTGGTTGAGTTCCACCCTAGGTGAATGTGGGTCCACAACACAAATGCATTGTATACACATCTAGAATGTTATAAAACACAACCATTGGCCATCTCCTGGTCATTCTCTGGCAAGTGTAGGTGGCAGTCAGCTTGTCCAGGTTGTCCACTCCACCTTTTGTTTTTATTATAGTCCAAGATAATTATGGGCTTTTTGTCACTTGCTGATGACACAGCTGCGTCTTTGTGAAAAGTGGACATAAGTATCACACTCCGGTGTTTTTTTGGACAATATGAAACTACCATGGTGGTGTCTGTAAAAGCAAATTTTGAAGAAAGTGGAGCCCTGTCCTTCACCTGCAAAATTTCAGCAGGCAGCTCAGGTTTATTTTTTTTTTTACTGTGCCCACCATGGTAAGTTTCCACCTGAGAAGTTCTTGTCCAAGGTCATAGCTGGTAAAGAAATTGTCACATGTGATATTGTGACCCTGCAGTCTAGTAGTCATATCGAGGACTACACGTTTTCCTTGATTTTTCTCAGGAATGCCACTTGCATGTTTGCCTGTGTAAATCTGCAGATTCCATGCATAGCTGGTGTAGCAGTTAAGGGTTTTGTCCACCTCTCGAACCCTCAGGTACCACTCTGATGACCAGGTGAAAGTATAATAACTATTATTTTATTATACTGTGCACAAAGCACTACACACACCACACTACTCATATACTCAATAAACTATTCAATAAACCAATCCTCCTCGCCCAGACACGTTGCCACCCTACCTCCCAGCTCAGCTCAGTGTTCTGGGCTTCCCACAATCCTTTTATAGCCCCTGACCCGGAAGTGGTTCCTAGCCAAACCCACAAGTCCGTTTTCCTTCCGGGTCAGGGCAAACAGTCCTCTTCTTCATCCCGGGAGCACGTCGTTTCTTCCGGACACGTGATGCTGATGTACTCCCGGGTTATAGGGCATACAAGAGCCCACTAGCCCCCTTACAGCGACTCCTGGCGGCCCCCAAGGTATCAAGCAGGGCTGTGTCACAACACTACAAAGTCCATGAGGCCCTGCTGGAACTCGGGGCACGAATATGCTGTCCGGAGGGCTCCTCCTAGCGGCCTAGGGGTGAGGGCCGGACTGGGAAGCCGGCAATCCTCCACACTGGTTTTTGCATCACAGGCTGCCCAAATTTTTATGCCGTATTTCCCTGGTTTACTAGGCATGTACTGCCGGAAAGGGCATTTTCCGCGGAAAGGGACAAAACGTTCATCTACTGTTACCTCTGGCCCTGGGTTAAACATCAGTGGAAGGAGCTGCACCCACCTTTCCCAGACATCCCTGATGGGAGCAAGCTTGTCAGATTTTTCTCTAGTTTCTCTGTTGTCAAATCTAAGGACTCTTGATATCATTCGAAATGACTGAAGTGACATTGTTGCCCAGAAAATATTTCTGCCTGTCGACGCATCCCAGAGACTATCAGTGGCCTCATTGCTGGATTTATAAACACCAGCAAGAAGAAGAACACCAATATAAGCATCCAGGTATTCCTCATCAATATCATTCCACATGTCGCCATGAACCTTTTTTCCTTCAAGGTTTGTCATAGCAATCATGACTTTCTTTAGTGATAATGGCATAAACAGATCAAAACATGTCTTGATGTCACTTACTCTCGTCACAGCAAACCTTGTGATTCCAGGGGTCATTTTGATGACATTTGCAGCAGCTGCCCTGCCATATAAGTCAGGAGGTACTGAGCTCCAACAGATGTTACCACTTTTGGATTTGAACGTTTCAGCAGGAGTGAGTGCAGCTTCAGCATCGGTGACCTCCTCATCAGACTCATCAGATGTGTCTGTGCCTTCTGGTAGATACTCTACAATGTCTTCCTCCTCGGAAACCTGCTCATCTGTATCACTATGCTGTTCTGTGTCCTCTGCCTCATTTTCAGAAAAGATATGATCCAGAGCTTGGCTTACTGTAAATCTTCTTCTAATTTTTGACTGCTGCAAACAGGAGATGTGTACTCTGCAAGTCACCAACGCTAAACTAAATTTGTCTTATGCAAGCCTTACATGTCTGAACATGTCTGTCTTTGTTTGTTTGATTTGTTTGTTCAGGTAAGGAGACACAGGCAAAGAGAGAAGCCCCTCAAAGTGTGTTTATGATTTTTGTTTTGACCCTAACTATTGTTTTATAACCTTAAATTACAACTGGGTCAAAACTGACTCTACCAACACAAAGGTAATAATTTTCACCAGAGCATTTTATAATTTAGTACAATTGTTTTTTTTTTGTTTTATTTTAATTAAATACAGATTCCTGACAAAGTCAAAAAGCCTTGATGCAATAAACAAAATTAGGTAGTAGTTTTATGCATTTAAAACGTAAAACGGGTCGGTGCTGACCCTAACACAACAGGAAGTTAAAGGATGACCCAGACAATGATAAAGAATGATAAAGAGTTGGGGCTCCACCTTGGTGATCCCCTTTTGACTATATGAACAAACACACAAGAAATGCGGAATAGTCTTTTCAGACGGGAGTTCTATATCTAAACTGAAAGAAAATTGCCAATTTCCAGGGTAACAATTTAAGTGGGAGGAAGGGGAGGGTCTAAGCAGACAGACACAGAAGTGATGTTAGCGATGGTGTGGCTGTCTATCTTCTGTTTGGCTGAGCGAGGAAAAGAGAAGGCATTAATTAGTGCACGGCATTAGACCCTAGTCCTTCAGGTAATTAGCATTATCATCGTCTCCCAAGCACACATGTGTGACACTTTATTACACATTTTATTAAAGTAAGACATTAATTTACAGTTGAACATTTTTAATGTTAGAAATATTCCTTATTACCTCCCAGATTGTATTACCTTCATCCTGGCGTTCTTTTTTATTTCATTAGGATGGAAACAAATACTTTTTTCCACAGAACATTGTTTTTTCAGCTGCCTGACAAGGTTAAATGGACGAGTAGTAATTTTCTCAAGATAAACAATTGAAAAAACAAATTTCAATAGTTGGAAGAATTAAAAAGTAAGGGTCTTAGAAATAAACGTGATCACCTGGCTCTTTAAATCAATCCATTATTATGAACTTATACTTACATTTAATACTCGCCTATTAACTATACAACTAAGACAACATTTTTTTCAATTAAGAAATATTGCAAAGGCTAAATTTAAAAATGAATACACATTTTTGTTTTTAAATAATTTGATTACCATAATGCATTCTTAACATGACTACTTAAGAAGGACATAAATTGACTGCAGCTAGATCAAAATGAGGCAGAAAAAGTCTTAACAAGCAAACAAATATCTGAGAATATCTTACCTGTCTTAGCATTGTTACAGTTGGTTACCTTTGACTTTATGGGACTCTGAATTGTATACATAGCTTTGCATGATCTTACCCTTCCTTATATTTTGGAACTTACTAAAAATAGTATTGTGACAACAGAGTACAATTTTTATACATATACAACACAGCAACATATGCATAGTGATTCAGTACAATGAAGCTTACTATCACCTATAATTTAAGGCTGCCCGGCAGGCAAGCTTCTGTTTTGGGCAGTCGCTCAGAGAATAAGAGTCACTGGCAGTGATAGTGATATGGAGAGGTGATCTATGAGATGATAGTAGTTGCGGCTAGAAGACAGAAGACTCTGTCATGCCCATTTCATGGTGCCCAGAAATGAAGCCTGAAAGAAAATGAGTCACACATACCGTACACTGAAAAAAATGAAGGCTAACGAAGTGAGAAGTTTTTATGTGAAGCCATTAAATTTTATTTTACTTATTGTTTTGACTTATCAAGAAATTTGTTTTTAAAATTATGTAGCTTATTTTGAGAAATCTTCTAAATTAAATTTTACTTACCCCATTGGCAGATATGTTTGCTTAATAAAAACAAACAAGTATTGTTTGTTGTTTGTGTTCTCCTTATTTATAGCTCAAATATATGTTTGTGGGTTTTTTTGTTAGAAAATAAACACTTTCTAATAATCTGAAGGTGGAGAGCTTCCATTTATAAATGGCATGAAATTTCATAATAACAGATCATAGACAGATATTGTTTATCATTACATAGACATTACATGACCACAATATCTATATTACAATGGAAACAAGCAAAAAGTACCAAAAGTAAACATTATTTAATTAACCAATGTTCTTTTACTAATTTGAAAACACTACACGTGGCACAAAGCAGCTGGTGAGTGTAAAGAGATTAGCATATTTGAGTTGGTAGAGGATGAAAAAGTAAATGAGAAAAAAAAGTTTTCATTATCAAAAGAAACACCCCATAATAAAGCTCTGTCTTCCTGGTCAGATGTTTTAAAAGCCTCCAAGGATGCATTAAAGAATAAATCACTTCCCAAACTCTAAAGAACTACAAAATAGTTTTCCTTAATGATTTTTTTACTGCTTTAACTGAAATCAATAAGCGGATTATAGTCAAAGATTCCAGAGCTACAAACTTGTCATCTTTACAGCTTGTTAATCATTGAGTGATAGTGCAATGCTAACCTATGTATATATTTTCTCTCTGAATATCTTATGCTGGATGGCACAGTGGTGCAGTATTGATGACACAATGGATATCCAACATGCTGGGTTAGAATATTGGCAGTTCTATATTGGTCACTCCGTGTGTCCTTCTATGGACAAATACTCCGTACAAGATTGTTTCCTGCCTTGTGCCTGGTGCAGCTTGGCTTCCGTCCCCCATGAACCTGAATTAGATTTAGTCTTCGAGAATATTATATTTATGCCATTACAGTTGTGCCATTATGTCAGCTAGGCACCAACTTTCTGTATTTGTATTTATTATGAAACAGGTATTAAATATATGAGTTAATTATAATGAGTAGCAAGGAGAATGAATAAACATCTGATAGAGATGGTGTATTCTCTCGTATTCAGTATTACTAACAAAGTGAGCAAAATGAATTTCCATGTCATACCATGTACACTACCAATTATACAATAACACATAAATAGATGATATGACGTTAGGGAATGCAGAATATCTGTACTTTGATGATATATGTTATCCTTCAAACCCTAGATACCGTTTTTAGGAAAACAGAAACGAGGCTTAACAACTGAAGAGCACTCATCAGGCTTCCAGATAGTTGCACTTTATTCATAATTGTTATTTTCTTAGGAGCAGGTGTTTGCTAAATGAGTAATTTGAAAGAAAACACATTTTTTGTTTAAAAAAATACAAGTTACTGTACATCCCATGGGCATTTATTAAGATAAAACATCTCTGTTACTCAACTGATTGCATAGCAAAAATGGTTAATGTCAACATGTTTGCAAATTAAATGGTCACAGACAGCCGACCTCATTCACTTTCTTTTTTGACACAATAGTAATCCTAAAATTCAGTGTAACGCTGGACTAATTAAATAAACAGATGTACAGTTCAGTGTAGGGTTTCCAAAATCATTCTTTAAACTTTTTTCAGGAACTAATTATACTTAAATGTTACTACTGTCATAATTATGAAGTCTTCAAAGTTTTTTATAGCAAGTAATTTTTGTGCTACCTCCTAATGTATATTCATATTTTAGTCCATTTACATACATTTTTGCTTTTTTTGCATGCTTCAATCAAATTTTAAATTAACTGAGGAAAAATTTTTGTTAAGTGAATTTTTTCAGGTTTACTTTCAGCCTGCCTTCTATATTAACCTATTGACATAACTGTATAAAATATAATGAGTTATGTTGTAGTTGTACATGATCATAGAAAGCCAATACTAGTGGATCACAAAATAAAATTAACAAGAAAAGATGCACATGATATTTCTGCCCTAGTCTTCTTGAGTGCTGTGTTTTTTCTAGTAGTATATTTTTACCTACACTGGGTTCTTCTTCATTTCTGCTGCCCTGCAAAACTCTGTTGAACGTTTCATGTTTCTTTGTGAATTTCCCCTTGGGATTAATAAAGTATGTATCTATCTATCTATCTATCTATCTATCTATCTATCTATCTATCTATCTATCTATCTATCTATCTATCTATCTATCTATCTATCTATCTATCTATCTATCTATCTATCTATCTATCTATCTATCTATCTATCTATCTATCTTTCTTTACTCAAACTGTAAGACAAAAACACTTCCAGATTTACTGCAGCCTGTCTTCATATTGTCTAATGGAATAGATCTAAAGTACTATTTTTCCCCTACTCACCGGGTATTTCAATCTTTTGATAAGTCATTTTCTTTCTAGAACATCCAGGATTACTCTCACCAGGTACTGTTTCCTTGGCCAGCTACTTATATACCAAGGGTACTCCAGCAGCTTTCTCCTGTTCATCAAGGGATGTTAACGTCATGTGGTGTGTGGTGTTGTTAGTGTCTTTGTGGAAGTGAGGGTCTCCAGACTCTTCCCCAACTTGACGTTTGACTCTTGTTAGTTAGTTTTCCACTGGTTTGCCCCTTCTATGATTCAACAGACATATCAAGATAAAATTACTGGGGGTGCGAACAATGCTTCACCTTGGTTGTGGTAGAAAGCGAAAGACATTATCATTGTCAATTAACAGACTGTGCTTTAACCATAAAAAAGTTATAAACAGACGTAGTGCATACTGATCTTGTAAGTTGCTTTGTATAAAGGCATTGATCACATATACAATTCTGTTATATGTATTTTTAATTTGTTTATAATAATAATAATAATTCATTACATTTATATAGTGCTTTTGGCTGAAGCCTTTATACTAGGTGACTTAAAAGGTTAGTATTGGTTACAACACTTTGTTTTCTTTTTATACTCCTTATTTTTCTTATAATCTTTTACAAATACAACACAGAGTTGATGCGATTGTAACGTGTCAGAAGGCATAGATTTCATTTTGTACAGTTTGTGCATTAATATTTTGTTTTCCTTCTGAATGTTTTAGGTATTGCATGGCCACAGCCATATTGTGTGCAGTATGGCAGCTATGCTTGTTAACAGTCACAAGACACAGAGGTCACATAATGATCACATGGACAAGTTGCGCCACCTTCCCTACCCATATACAATAACATGCAGGACACTATCAGCTATATCAAAGCTTTTGGATTTGTAACTAAAAACCTTTGCAGTTAGTTAAAATTCTGTTTGTTGTTAATTGCTACACACAAAATGGCAAAAAAGGGTGCAGGCATCAAAATATCCAAAACCAGACCAGTGTTTTCCTGGTCCAGAACCCAAATCCACGTTTCACCCCAAGCGGTCTGACACCAAACTCTGTTTGGGAGACTTTTAAGCCTGTCCAGGCGCTAAAAACAGGAACAGGCTTTTAAATGTTCAGAAAACTTTAAAGGTCTCACAGTATACCAAAATGCTTCTCTAGAGAAAGGAAAACCATCAGAGTCTATAAAGAACCTTAAAAATAGAATCTGAATTAAACCAAAGAACAGCAAAAAAAAACCAGCTCAAAAGCAAAAAATAATGAAGCAAAAGGAGTTTGCCTAATAAGGCAACCTATGGCAACAACTTCTGATATGTAATTCAGCAATCGTAAACTAAAGACAGAAGCAAAATTTCAGCAACCAGAAAAATGAAAATATTCACAGAATATCACTCAGCAGTGATGTCAGGGTGACCCTGCCTCTTCAGATTCTACCCACAAAAGACAAGATTATACTATAAGAGAATGCATCATACAAAAATACTATTTTTTTTTAACGATTATCTTTCTTAGTTCATATTTCTAATAATTTTCAGCTCTGGCAGTGCAAGGGCCACACAGTGAGAAACTGGCTGGATTTAAATTGGCCATCTTGTGATTTCAAGTCCAGTGACTTAGCCACTACACCATAATGCCTTGTGAGAGATGGCTGGCAGTTTATCCCAGCCAACACCCCCAGGCCGCTAGATGGAGTCCTCCCTGCAACATGGAGGTGCCCCGAATTCCCGCAGGGCATCATGGACAATGGAGTTTGCCTTCATAGCCCTGCTGGATACCATGGGGGCTGCCAGGGGACGCTGCAGGGAGGCACACAGATTTATATTTTCCTTAAAGCCTGGAAGTATTCCCTAATCATGAGGACGGAAGAAACTAAGTACTTCCGGGCTGAAGAAAAAAGAGTTTTCATCTGACCCGGAAGTGCTATGGAAGCACATGGACTGAAGGATAGAAGCACTTCCGGGTCAAGGACTATAAAAGGACTCCGGGAAACCCAGCAAGGTGAGCCGGAGTTGGGAGGAAGTGCGACAGAGCTGCTGGGTGGAGTGGAGGAATTGTTTATTATTGATTATTGATTGATTATTGTATATTGTGGGAGTGGAGATGCTTTGTGCACACTACTGAAATAATAAATTCATTACTGTGACTTTTTACCTGGTGTTTTGGCGTGTTGTCTGCGGGTTTGGAGGTGCGACAGCGCCCCCTACTGTCACAGCCTACTATAGAGCAGTACACTGAATCTCTAACAGACCTTTCAACTTACCTAGAGAAAAGGAGCTAATGTAAAACCTTACAGGGCTTGCTTTGTGAGTGAGCATTTGTCTACATATTCTCAGTACTAAAGAGAACTAAGATACCCCACCATGCTGTATAAGGAAAAGGAACACAATTCACACTGAAATAAACAAAAATATCCAAGGCCAGTAAATAAATGTTTAAAATACAAAAAGTCAAATGCTAGAAAAATCAAAGTGAAACAAAAACAACAAAAAATAAATGCTAGAAATCACAAAATAAATAACATCTGGATGGCAATATCATGCCCGTGGGGCCATTTTGATTCTCAGAAGATAACAGAGAGAACATCACTCAAAATAAAGCAAAATGGTAAAAATTCTGAAAAGTAACACCATTGTCAAATGACTTTCAATAAGAACAGCTTTCATTGGGCAAGAATAGCAATGGGATTATCGGAAGGCATGCAGAATGAAACATCTACTTTTTTTTTGCATGCTAATGCTTTGAGTACTAAATGCAACCACAAGTAATACTAGATCAGAATTAGATAAGTTTAGTTTAGTGATGAATTTGCACAGAGTACTGACAGTTATCTGTATTCACACTACACCCTACTGCAGTGTCCACCGCACACCGTGTAGCTTGTCTTACCTCTACGTAAACGAGAAGTTCAGTAGCCCATTAAGTGCATTTCTGTTACAGGATACAATTCACTGTCCTAAATTGTCATTGGTAATCAAAAACTACATGGAAAATTTACATTGCCTGACTTATTTGTATTACCTTCTTGTCAAAGACAAGAAATAGAAAATCAGTTGTGTTTTATAAATTTAGCCTACATTCAGGCCGCTACACATTTCTATTGTGTCCAAAACTGCTCAGTCACAGTGAAGTATAAGAATGACAATTTTCATTGTCAATTATACATTCAGTAATAGCAGAGATAAGTTTACTGTTTTTTTCTGTGTGTATGGTAATGTTGTAGTCAAGTAAATATTTATGGGTAAATGCTGAATCCTTGGTTCTGTGGCTCCACTACACAATATATGAATCCCATTTATTTTGCAAAGCACAATTTATCAGAACATTTAAAAACTGAAATAAACTGTGTGTGGAGACAGTTGTGTAGATGTGGAGCATGTTTAAAAGCATTTTAATTACAGTTCAGGACAAATTCCTCTTGAAACGTAGAAGCAATTTGAAACTCCACAGTGATAAATAAGGAACTAAAAAGTTGCAAAGAAAAAATAAATAGCTGTGTAATGCATACAAGACAAATTACTCCAGCGCTAATTTATGAGTGCATTAGAAGATGTTAAAAGGCTGTTACACAGAATTACTGAAGAAAAAGCAGAAAAAATGGAACAAATAAATTTTTTCAGTATTGTAGTTGTAAAGGAATGCTCAAGGAGGAAGTGTGGCATGTTGAGAACTAAAATATGCATTTTCCTGATGTTTTCATGTGTATAGAGTGCTGGAAATAACAGAAACTATTAAAAACGTACACTATAATTATAGAGAATGAAATGCTGAATGGGGCGGCATGGTGGCGCAGAGGTAGCGCTGCTGCCTCGCAGTTAGGAGACCTGGGTTCGCAGGGGTCTCCTAACGTTAGTTTGCATGTTCTCCCCGTGTCTGCGTGGGTTTCCTCCGGGCGCTCCGGTTTCCTCCCACAGTCCAAAGACATGCAGGTTAGGTGGATTGGCGATTCTAAATTGGCCCTAGTGTGTGCTTGGTGTGTGGGTGTGTTTGTGTGTGTCCTGTGGTGGGTTGGCACCCTGCCCAGGTCTGGTTCCTGCCTTGTGCCCTGTGTTGGCTGGGATTGGCTCCAGCAGACCCCCATGACCGTGTGTTCAGATTCAGCGGGTTGGAAAATGGATGGATGGATGGATGGAAATGCTGCTTAGATTAAAAAGGCTGAAACCAAACATACTGTATCTCCACAACCAGCCAAAATATATACTAGATTGCTTAAGAAGGATAGTGAATACATAAACGGTATAAACCCTTGATAATACTTTTTAAATTTCAATGCACACTGCGGAGATTCCTACACATTGAAAGTTAGCACATGCAAATCATAAGAGACGTATGTATGATATTATTTGTCTTGATTTTGAGAATGCGTTTGATAAGGTGTTTGTGATCAGGCTAAAAGCGGGAGTTCAAAGTGCAGTGTGGAGTTGGGTATACATTTGGGTTAACCAGAAGCAAGGCAGCAAGTGGTGCACTGAACATTTTCAAAATTTGGTAATGTTAATGCCTTTAAGGTATCAACACTGCAGCTGTTGGTCTTATTAATATGGCATATTTATGATCTTGATAAAGTTATAAACAACAAGTTGGGTAAGTTCACAGGTGACAAATAATCTGGAATCAGCCAAATCAATATAAATGGAGCTGGACAGAATTTACACTTCTGGATAGATGAAATTTAATGCAAGGGAATATAATATATTGCACATATGAACTTGAATACATAATGGGGGTCTGAAACTTGAAAGCACACCTTATGTGAAGGATCTTGGAGGTGTAGTGGACTCATCACTATGTACATCCAGACAGTGTACAGAAGCAATTAATAAGAATACATGGACACATCATGGATGGAAACATCATGTTATGGGCAAATTTCACACAAACATTAATAGGGTTTTCTTCACAAAGAGAATCACAGACACTTGGAATAAGAGAACACGTCATGTAATACAGTAAATGTTTTGGACACCCTGGAAACCTGACTTGATGTTATTTTGGAAAAATTAAGAGAAAAGGATTAAACAGCTTTGTTTGACTGAATAACTTGTGTCATAGGAACGAACCAGAGACATGAATATATTATGCCCTAGCTGCACATGGGTAATTTTTTGTGAGTTGTTCGCAGGTCAAAACAGAACTGATTTAAGGTTGTTAAAGATGGCGGCTTTAAAGGCCAAGACAGGAACTGACGTCATTGGGACTGGAACCAGAAATGATGTCATCTGGACAGGAAGTGATACCATACAGTGCACTGGGACTGGAAGTGACCTCAAAGTGTGCTCCGGAAGCGACGTCATCATTGATGCCAGAACCATGCACGATATTCCGTGGATGGTCTGCATAGGATTGAGAGAGAAAGTCAGTGCACCTTGCCACCCCCAGGTCTGGCGTGGAACTACTATTACTCAAGCCCTTTAGCTGCATCTCAATCGCATGTGTGTGACACCCATTATTAACAATTTTGTCCAAATGTTTTGAAGGAATAGTCCACTCAAAATTATATTTTTGATATGCTACTTATCTCACATGTTTTTCAGTCATGGCAGAGAAAAAAGATTAACCTCATATTTTCAAGGGAAATGGAGATAACATTGTTTCTGTTAGAATGGGAGCCTATGGTGACAGCAAACAATATTAAAAATGTTCATGAAAAAACCTCATGTTATTCATGTCGCATAATCTATATGTCAACTTATTAAGATGTATGCTGACAACATAAACTGTGTCCAATCAATTCAGTTTGCTTCAGGAGGACTCCAGTGAATTTCTAGAAACTTCTCAAGGATGGTTAAAGCAAACAGGGCGCACCTGACCACAATTTGCAGTGCCACAGTAAAGGGCTGAATACTTATGTGAATGAGAAATTTCCATTTTTGATTTTCAATAAACTAGCCAACCTTTCTGAAAACATGTTTTAATTTTGTCATTATGGATTTCTGAATGTAAACTAATGGGCAAAAAATAAATAAATAAAACACACAGAATAACTTGTTAAAACAGTTATGCATTTATCCCATAAGTCAAAATAGTTTATTATTTGCTTTTAAATTAGATAGATAGATAGATAGATAGATAGATAGATAGATAGATAGATAGATAGATAGATAGATAGATAGATAGATAGATAGATACTTTATTAATCCCAATGGGAAATTCACATTTTCCAGCAGCAGCATACTGATACAATAAATAATATTAAATTAAAGAATGATAATAATGCAGGTGAAAAAAAGACAATAACTTTGTATAATGTTAAATGTTAACGTTTACCCCCCCGGGTGGAATTGAAGAGTCGCATAGTTTGGGGGAGGAACGATCTCCTCAATCTGTCAGTGGAGCAGGACAGTGACAGCAGTCTGTCGCTGAAGCTGCTCTTCTGTCTGGAGATGATACTATTTAGTGGATGCAGTGGATTCTCCATAATTGATAGGAGCCTGCTGAGCGCCCTTCGCTCTGCCACAGATGTTAAACTGTCCAGCTCCATGCCAACAATAGAGCCTGCCTTCATCACCAGTTTGTCCAGGCGTGAAGCGTCTTTCCTCTTAATGCTGCCTCCCCAGCACCCCACCGCGTAGAAGAGGGCGCTCGCCACAACTGTCTGATAGAACATCTGCAGCATCTTATTGCAGATGTTGAAGGACGCCAGGCTTCTAAGGAAGTATAGTCGGATCTGTCCTTTCTTGCACAGCGCATCAGTATTGGCAGTCCAGTCTAATTTATTATCCAGCTTCACTCCCAGATATTTATAGGTCTGCACCATCTGCACACAGTCACCTTTGATGATCATGGGGTCCATGAGGGGTCTGGGCCTCCTAAAATCCACCACCAGCTCCTTGATTTTGCTGGTGTTCAGTTGTAGGTGGTTTGAGTCGCACCATTTAACAAAGTCATTGATTAGGTCCCTGTACTCATCCTCCAGCCCATTCCTGATGCAGCCCACGATAGCAGTGTCATCAGCGAACTTTTGCACATGGCAGGACCCGAGTTGTATTGGAAGTCCGATGTATATAGGCTGAACAGGACCGGAGAAAGTACAGTCCCTTGTGGCGCTCCTGTGTTGCTGACCACAATGTCAGACGTGCAGTTCCCAAGACGCACATACTGAGGTCTGTCTTTAAGATAGTCCACGATCCATGCCACTAGGTATGAATCTAATCCCATCTCTGTCAGCTTGTCCCTAAGGAGCAGAGGTTGGATTGTGTTGAAGGCACTAGAGAAGTCTAGAAACATAATTCTTACAGCACCACTGCCTCTGTCCAAGTGAGAGAGGGATCGGTGTAGCATATAGATGATGGCATCCTCCGCTCCCACCTTCTCCTGATATGCAAACTGCAGAGGGTCAAGGGCGTGTTGAACCTGTGGCCTAAGGTGGTGAAGCAGCAGCCTCTCCATGGTTTTCATCACATGTGATGTCAGAGCAACAGGCCGAAAGTCATTCAGCTCACTAGGATGTGATACCTTTGGGACTGGGGTGATACAAGATGTTTTCCAAAGCCTCGGGACTCTCTCCTGTTCCAGGCTCAGGTTGAAGATGCGCTGTAGAGGACCCCCCAGCTCCGATGCACAGACCTTCAGCAGTCGTGGCGATACTCCATCTGGACCCGTTGCTTTGCTGGCACGAAGTCTCCTCAGCTCTCTGCTCACTTGCGCTGTTGTAATTATGGGTGGGGATGTCTCTCCTATGCTGGTATCAGCAGAATTATGCAAAGGATGTAACAGGCAAATAAACATGAAAATATAAGAAACACAACAATACATATTGTGAAATAGAGAAATGGGGAAAGGAAACTTTTACATGAGATGTATACCCCAGGTTGCTACTCAGGACCACTAGCTCAGTGATACTTCACTCCTAATACTTCAGTTCTCTATTTATTAATTCTGCAGATGCACTGGTTCTGTCATTTTGAATACAGACTGTTTTTCTGAGGCAGAGACTAGATCCTTTTCATGTCTTTGATAGTGGCATCGTCTGAGGCCAGACGTATCACCGCAGCCAAATGATTACAGCATGACGTTTTGGATTTTTCTTTTCTATCATCTTGCATGATTTTTTTAATATATGTGCAGTAATGAAACTAGACACATTGAATATGTTAACAAGACAGTGAACCTAAAAAAGGAAACACTGATGAGCAGCCACTTGAAATTATCGCAACAGTAGGATAATGAATTCTGCAAATTGATAAAATCTACAATATATCAGTACATCTTAATCCCATTTTAAAATGCTTACACAAATGATAGAGCTTTAATATAGAATAAGTTGTTCCACTATTTAGAGGGTTTATAATAGAAAGCTAAAAATTAACTGTGCTTTTTTTTTTTAAACAATTTTAAGACAACCAGCTCCTTAAGTAACTCATTCAACATTTAGGCGATTTACCAGATTTTGACATATGGACAAGTATTAGACATTTGATTTTTTTTATTTAAATAATGATCAAAATTTTCAAATTAACATGCAGCATACTAAAAGCCATGGAGGGGATGCTACATTACAATTACATGCTTGTGATGCTGGAAAGGCACAGTTAGGAATACCTAGAAATTCACAGTTGCAGCCACTTTGTAGTGAGGAAAAGCACACACATTTAGCATAATTTTAAAAATAGACAAAAGATACTGGAGAGGTGTACTTTACAGTATTCATACAGTATAACAATGAATAGGTTTATATCATACCTGTTACCTAAACAGAAAATCATAACTTTACAATCAGATAGTGTTCAAACAACTTTAAGATGGTTACTATAATACCTATTCCAAACACATCCTAAATAAGCTGCTTCGGTGTATACTGTTCTGTCATAAATAAAATATTTGAATGTGTCAGAGCCAACCTTTTCTGTAACATGTACTTGTACCCTTTCCAATTTGCTGATAGGTCAATTCAGTGGCAGACCCAGTGTCCCCAGGGTTACTTGACATTCTTCATCATAGAGAATCACCAAGCATATACTGTATGTTCAGGTCCTCTTTATTTGCTACAATTCTGCCTTTAACACAATTATTCCTCTCACACTTCTGACAAAAATCATGGGCATGAGTATCAATCATCTTTTATTATTTGTAGTATATTAATGTTTAAGGCATCTGATTTCTACAATTAAGCATATAAGAATATTGTTATCCAGAACTGAACTCAATCCAGTGTAAAATGAGTAAGGCAGAAGCACAAAATGGCTTGGGGATGGCCACCCCATATACTGAAAAGGCAAAATCAAGCACAACTTTAAAATGTGGAGTTCAACACAGAACTACTAACTAACTAACCAAGTAAGTCTGGGTTCATAATCATGGCTGAAACAGTAAGGGGATGGAGGTGAGTTCTGGAATGGATAGGACATCATCAATGAGACCCAGAAGTGATGTTATCTGTGGGAAGGCTGGTGGTGACATCATTGGGAGGCATGTTTTATGGCTGGTCTGCAGAGTGACAAAAGAAGAAAGGATCAGATGACAGAGCCAACCCCTGGTCCAACTGAGAAATAACACCATTTGAGGCTATCAATCGTCTCCCATGCACACGTATGTGCAATGTATGGTATTTGCAATCTAGATACATAAATATTGTCAATAGATATGTAATGTAATAAATAAATAATAAATAATAGATATAGATAATACAGAACTTATCAATGTATGATAATAGTTGTTTAAGACGTGTAAACAATGATAGGTCAGAATGTTTCACAGCAGAAGGATAACAAGAGTGTCAAAATACTTAAAGGTCAGTATGAGATTTTCAGTTCTTTTCTGCATGCAAACTCGTCTTTGCGGGAAAGTACTGTATTTTTTGAGGCAGTGTGGAAGATCCCAGGTGGCAGCATGGTGTTAAGGAGTCTGACAGCTTGGGGGTAAAAACTATCATGCAGCCTGGCAAATCTGGCTTTGATGGTACAGTATCTTTTCTTGGATGGCAGAAGTGTGAAAAGTCCATGTGAGGGGTGTAAGGGGTCCTGCACAAAGCTGCAGGCCTTGCGGACACTGCGTTTGTAAAATATGTCCTTTAGTGAAGGGAGAGGCACCCCAATAATGTTCTCTGCTCTGTGCTTGCTATCGGATATGTTGCAGTTGCCATACCAGAAAGTGATGCAGCTGGTCAGAACACTCTCAGTGGTGCCTCTGTAGAACATGGTGAGGATGGAAGGGGGAAGACTTGCTCACTTCAGCTGCCTCAGGAAGTGTAGTCTCTGCTGGGCTTTCTTGATTAGTGATGCATCCATGTAAGTTCCTCAGTTATGTGCACACAGAGGAACTTGGTACTCCTAACAGTTTCCACATCTAAACCGTTGATGCTGAGTGGGATGTGATTTTCTGAAGTCCGCGATTATCTCTTTTGTCTTGTCAACATTGAGAGATAGATTGCTGTCTTCATACCATGCAGACAGCCGTTCCACCTCATCTCTGTATGCCGTTTCATCATCCCTGCTTATCAGTCCCAGCAAACTTGATGATGTGGTTGGTGTTGGTCAGGCCCAACCTGCTCAGTTTTACAACCTGCTTTTGAGGGATGATTGTGTTGAAGGCAGAGCTAAAGTCTATGAATAGCATCCTGACATCCTGCTGGCACATCCGTGCAATCCAAATGGATGAACTTGATACTGCCAGTGTCTGTTAGGTGTACTAAATGCTGTCTTAACCTTCTTAGCATTGCATTTTATTCCAAAAAAAATGTAAAAAAGTTGCTTTTTTTTTTTTTTGCTATGAAAAATTACATTTTTATTAAATCTCAAATTTATAATAATGATACAAATAATAATAGTAATTATGAATAAAAAGTATAATATGAAATGAACAATAATAACAATAATAATAATAACAGTAATAATAATACTACTAATGAAGCCAAAACAGTATATAATCTCAAAATAATGAGTTTTGTGTGCAAAATCTTAAAGCACGGTGAAAGACAATATTCAACGTCACAATAGCATGTTTCTTTTCGGATTTTCTTTCTAGATTTATTGGTTTTTGAATAGCACACTGCACTGGAATTAGCTGAAGTCTGTTTTTTTCTGTTGAAGGTATATAATCAATAAAATGTCCACCAATAAGACATTGTGGATTGATCTGCAATGTGCTGGGTCGACCCCGTCTCCCAACCAAGCTGTGGAGGACTCCATCTCCCATGGAGCCCTGCGGGAGGTTGGGGAATCAGCCTCGGCCAGGGAGGCTGCCACCAAGCACCCCGGGGGAGGTATTGAGCTGTCCATGGCTGCTCCCCCGGAACATACACAGCAGGGGCGTCCTGGCCGTTCATCACATTGCCCCTCCCTCAGATGAGGCTTGTGGGGCTCATTGGCCTGCAAGGGCCGGTCCTCTCCAGGATAGGGAGTCGGCATCCTTGGCTCCACGGCTGCGCCCTGTGAAAATATAATTAACAGGTCTGGGGGTGCTGCCCCAACGTCCCTGCCACTTGGACGTCCTCCCTGGACAACACCTCCAGACGTGGCCACCGCCGCCGCAGTTATAACACAACTGACCCCCTCCAGTTCGACCCTTGCGGGCGTGGAAGCAGGCAGGAAACTCCTGCCCCTTCGCCCGCTCTGAGGAGGGCTTGCGACGTGTCCGTCCCTCCGCAGCGTAGCCCTTCGGCACCATCAACCCAATGGGCTGACGTTGCACCTTGTTAGGAGTTCCCGACCTCTTTGTCCGGGTCCTCCTCTTTCTCTGGGGTGCACTGACGGTCTGGGTCCCCTCATGGGAAGAAGTGAGACCCTGTGCCGTCTGCACCCCTTTAGACGACCGTAAGACAGGTGCGGGTAGTCGGGGCGGAGTCATTTGGCAGCCGATGTTCATCAGCTGCCTATCCGCACGCTCTTCTGCCACGCCGTCTGTCATCACGGCAGCGTCTTGTGTAGTGGGTGGAGTGGCCTGGCAAGCAGTACTAATCATAACTGCTGTCGCTGTGCACCGCCCTCTTTCCTCTACGGCCCAGGCTTCACCTACCTGTGCCGTTCCGTCCTGCAGGCTGGAGGGTGAAGCCCCACGTGTGCGAAGCCGCTCAAGAAAGACTTCCAACGGGACGCCTAGTGTCTTGTCTAATCCCTCCTTCGTCTTCCGCAGGACCTGCAAAACCTTACACAAGGACTGCAGGGGCAGGAGCACAGATTGCACTTCCCGCGCAGCCCAAGAAAAGTTAATTTTGTCGGTCGGCGGTGGACTGAAGCTCACCTTGTCCTCTCCCGCCAACCGCGAGCCATAAAGGACCTGCAGCATCTCCGCAGGCCTCTTTGGGTACTCCGGAGGCGTGGGGAAGAAGGTTTGTCGCCTCCGCCTGCCGATCCTCCTCGGCAGGCAACTGACGCACGCCCTCCCTCCCTTTACCTGCTTCAGGGAGCTGCTCCCGCTTCTCCTGCGAGAACACCGTGCTGGGAAGCTCGTCCGGGCTCTCCTCCCCCAGGCGATGGATCAGGCTATAGGGAAAGCACAGCTCCACCTCACTCTCTCCCGAGCTTGCTCCGCCATCCCTCCATGGACAGACATCATCCGGCCACCACCAGGTGCTTCGCGGCTCGTCAAGAAGGAGGTAGGCTGACACGAATGCGGAAACCCCTGTCCGCGGCCCATCACCTACCTCCGGCTCCAACTCGTGGTGCTGATTGGCATGGCGGCGTCTGGCGGCTGGCTTCTGTGTCCGCCCGGCTTTCTTCTTCCCCATCACGCGGTGTCTTTAGAAGCTCCTGGGTGTCGATCCCGCAGCCCCTGCTGCAGCAGCGCGCTTCGGTGCGCTGGGCATGTCGGAGGCCTCGGTAGCGCTCTATCGCGCTGTACTGCGCACTCTGGTTGCGGCCCCTGCCACATGTGCGCGCTTCGGAGCACTTTGCTGCGCGTGCATGTATGCGGCCTCGAGTGCATGCTCTCCATGCTGTGCTGCGCGTGCTTGCCTGTGGCTGCAATGGGAGCGCGCTCTCCGCGAGACTGAGTCGAGCACGTGCCTCGCGCTGTTGTAGTTCGCTATGCTGGGTCTCTACTTGAATTTTGATGCAGGTTCCGGTCCAAATGGACGGACCGGGATCCTGCCGGCTATGCCAGATGTGAAAGGCACTATATAGCGCCCGACCCAGCATAGACTGACGCAGAGGCACGTACTTAAATAAACAGACTTTTATTTCTCTTCAGCCGTGGGGCACGCCTTCCCTGTGTCCCACAGGCCCAACACAGTCCCAAAACACTCACAGTAATCACAACAACCCTTCTTCTGGCACCACCACTCCTCCTCAGGCTTAGTCCTCCTCCTCCCGACTCTGGCTCTCGAGTGGTGGTGGCTGGCCCTTTTTATAACCCACCCGGAAGCGTTCCAAGTGCTTGACCACCTGGTCCTAATTGCACTTCCGAGTGGGGCTGTAGATTCGTCCAGCCGGGCTGTTGGAACGAGACAGTCCCCCCTAGCGGCCACCCCGGGCCCCAACCAAGCTGTGGAGGACTCCATCTCCCATGGAGTCCTGCGGGAGGTTGGGGAATCAGCGTCAGCCAGGGAGGCTGCCACCAAGCGCCCCGGGGGAGGTATTGAGCTGTCCATGGCTGCTCCCCCAGAACATACACAGCAGGGGCATCCCAGCCGGGCATGGGACCCAGCCATTTGTCACAACTGCATCAATGACAGTCTGCCCTTATAAGGCATGAGATTTTCATCGATACTGACATCACGGTCTGGAATGTTAACGTTCCAAAATTTTGCTGCAATGACCTGGTATATCTGACAAATTTCCTTCAGTTTGGGTGCTGGACGGGAATTCCCATTAAAGTCTTCATTGTTGGTAAAGTGCAGATATTTCATAATAGGTGAAAACCTACACTCAGACATAATTTCTCTAAAGAATGGTGTTGCCAAAATTTTGTTCTTGGACCAATACAATCACTGCTCAGGTTTAACTACGAGTCCTTACAATATCAATAAGCCTAAAAAGGCCCAGATATCATCAGCAGTTATGAGTTCCCATCTTTTTGAATGGGAAAGCAGCTTAGGTGTACAGTTATTTGCCCGACACTGTTCAGCACAACGATTCGTCTTGGCAACAATTCTATTGATCATGTCATCATCCAGGGTCAACAGATACCCAGACGCAAGGTTCACTTTTGGATTCATCAGAATCACGTTCAGGCTCACTGTCCGTTTCAGTTTCACCACCTGAGGACAGATTCACTTCCTTATCACTGCTAACATTGCTTGTATCACTTGCAAGAGCATGTAACACCTGGACTGATGAAAAACGTTTCTTACGAGATGCTGTTATTACAGAGGGAGTTACCGATCACACTTACAGGTGAGAGGAGAAGATGCACCAACACCTTTGCCCATGTGACACTCAGACATAACACTTACACAGGACCCGCGAATAATGTTGTAATGCTCAGGACTTACGCTGACAGCATTTTTACTTCTGTACAGTTGCCTGAGTGACACTTGGGACTAATGCTTTTAGCATGGTTTTCACAGCATGAGTAACCCTTGGGTCTAACACTAAGGAGGTTAACCTTCGTGGAATCCATTAAAGGAACCTGCCAATACCCATTTCTCACGTCAAATATTTTTTACTCCTGAGCTGTTCAAGGAGGTCATCAATGCTCAGCATCAGGTTAGTGTCAAATTGGGAGACTTGATCAGGGCTATGGCGGTCATTGCAGAACCTCCAGCTTACTTCAGGCTTAAAGGCCAATATGATTTGGCTGGACCAGGGACTATGATTTTCCTCGAGCATACATTTAACCTCAAGCTCCACTTCGGCAAGTTTTGTCTCCAGGAGTCAGTAAGGGCACTCCCTGACGATCACCCCAGCTTCGGTTATGATATCATGCTCAATTAGAAAGGTCCAGCCAGGCTTCTCGCTCACTACCTTAGAAAATGACAGGATCACTGCTTTGACCTCCTGTTTCTGTTGGGAAGTCAAATTACTACTGAAGTTAAAGTTGATTTATCAGGTGAAAAGAGAACGGGGCAGGCCAGGGTGGAGATCTGGCTCCTTTTCCCTCCATGGCTTCAACAACAACAACAACAACATTTATTTATATAGCACATTTTCTTACAAATGTAGCTCAAAGTGCTTTAGAAGTTGAAGAAAGAAAAGGTTATATGAAACAAAAACAAGATTAGGAAATACTAAGTAACAAAGGAAAAAAGTAAGGTCAGATGGCCAGGAGAACAGAAAAAACAACCAAAAAAAAAAACACCAAATGGGCTGAAGAAAAAAAAAAATCTGCAGGGATTCCAAGGCAAGAGATTTCCCAGCCCCCACTGGACATTCTACCTAACATAAATGATCTAAATCAGTCCTTATGGCTTTCATGTGAAAGAATTTGATAATAATTGTCATGTGGACATCTTGGGTACTGCCTTCAATCCATCAATGTAGGGACTGCGTGGTGCCTTGATCAGGTGGAGGTGGTGCAGAAAAAGAATAGCAGAGAATAGTAGGAATTAGTATGGATTGCCGTGCATTGATGAAAATGATATTTCAATGCACATATAGCTTAACAGGGATACACTGAAATTTAGTTATGAGAAAGCCATGTTAAAATAACGGGTTTCTAGCAGTTTTTTATAAATGCTCCACCATATTAGCCTGCCGAATTTCTATCGGTAAACTATTCCAGATTTAAGATGTGTAACAGCAGAAGGCTGCCTCACCGCTTCTTTAAATTTAGCTCTTGAAATTATAAACAGACACTCATTTGAAGATCTAAGATCTGAATGGCACGGGTAAACAATGTAATGACAAAAAAACTGGAGAGATGTGCTCAGATTTTCTTTTCCTTGCTTAGATTCTGGCAGCTGCATTCTGCAATAGTTGCAACCGAATGAATTCTTTCTTGGGTAGAACTGAATAAACAAAAGAGTGAACTAACTTTTCAGCATCTTGCAAAGTTATAAGGGATATAATTTTTGTAATATTCCTTAAATGAAAAAAATGCTGTCCTGGTAATATGATTAATATGTGATTTAAACTTTAGGTCAGTGTCAATAATTACAGGTAAAAAATCTTTTTCTTTGCCTTGACTAATAAACCTGATGAATCACGTTTATTTCTAATACCCTCAGTATATCAGTTTTTTCCAATAACTAAGATTTTTGTTTTCTCCTTATTTAGTTTGGGAAAATTACTACTCATCCATTCAGAAACATAAGTAAGACATTGGGTCAGTGAACCAAGAAGTGTATTGATAAAAACACATAGCTGTGGTAGCTAATGTTATGCCTTGAGATAATCTGACCTAATGGAAGCATGTAGATTGAAAAGAGCAGTGGACCCAGGATAGATTCTTGTGGAACATCATATAGAATATCATGTATCTACGAAGTATAATTACCACAACTTACAAAGAATTTTCTACCTGTTAAGTAAGACTCAAACCAATTTAAAACATTGCCAAAGAGGCCTACCCACTAACTGAGGTGACTTATAAGAATACTGTGATCAATGGTATCAAATGCTGCACTCAGATCTAAGAGTATGAGAACAGATAAACAGCCTCTGTCTATATCTGTAAATGATAATTTGGCTTGCCATACTCTGTCCGCATTAACCCACAAGTCATTTACTACTTTAACCTGCACAGTTTCTATACTGTGATTTGTTCTAAAACCTGACCGAAACTTGTCAAGAATAGCATGTTTATTCAAGTGGTCATTTAGCTGTGTAATGGCTGCCTTTTCTAGAATTTTACTTAAGAAAGGCAGGTTAGAAACAGGTATAAAATTGTTGAAAACAGAAGAGTCAAGGTTATTTTTCTTGAGCAGGGTTTTAACAACAGCAGTCTTAAGACAGTCTGGGAAGACCCCCGTATCTAACAAAGTGTTTACTATGTCAAACACACTATCAATTAGCATATTGGATACTTCTTTGAAAAAGGTTGTTGGTATTGACTGCAAGAGGAGGGTTTCAGTTGAGAAATTATTCTTCACTGATTGGGTTATTTATCCTGGTGAATGAATTTAATTTGCTTATAAAGGAATACTGGAATTTAATAGGTTTTGGAGGGATGTACTATATTATTTCTAATATCATTAATTTTCCGTTTAAAAATGTAGCAAAAGCCTCAAAAGTTTCATTGGTAGTTTTTTGGAGACATTCCATTGAGTGACGTGGGTTTAGCAAACAATTAATAGTAGAGAATAAAACTATTGGATTATCAGCATTATTATTTATAATTTTAGAGAAGTAGCATTGCTTCTCCAGATTGAATGTTGTTAATATTCCATTATTTTATTCTTGAATATTTCATAGTGAACTATCAATTTAGTTTTTCACCATTTTTGTTTAGCTCTCCGGCATGTTTTCTTTAAATCAGACTGTCTTTGGGTCTTCCATGGTACAATAGTGCTGGAGGGTTTTTTAACTATCTTTTCAGGAGCGACTATATCAGCGGTAGCTCTCACTTTAGCATTAAAATTTTCAACCTTACTATTTACATTATTATCACTATTGTAGTAAGCACTACAAATGGACTGGTTGTTTAGAATGTTAGCAAACGTTGAAGCTGCAGATGTATCAAAATAGCGTTTTTTAAAAAATACACTTCTCATTAGTTGTAGCAATCAGTATTTCTATATTAAATAATATGAAAAAATGGTCAGATAAACCGATATCCACTATCTTGCCTAAAGAAACATGGCCCCTCCCAGAAGAGATCCCAGTTATCCATAAACAAGATGTTTTGTCCCTCGCAAAAGCCTTTCAACCAGGTGTTTAATGCCAGCAGATAACTGTAGTATTCAACCGATCTTATAACCAAAGGTAAAGTACTCAAAATGAAGGTTCTCGTGGCTGGGGTCCTCTCTTTCCTACTATAAAAAGTGCTGCAAAATCCACTTTGAGAACCTCTGACTGTTTGTATTGTACATTGTTTACTCCAACATGTATTACGATGGTCCCCGCTGCCTTGGCCTTGTGTCTCTTGAAGACTGTCGGCGCTCTTCTCGCAATGTCTTGTACACAAACACAGGGAAAACGAGACAAAAAATTTCTGTGTAGTTTGATGTGATAAATCTGTTCGCTCAGCTGATGATTTGGTTGTGTAACTAAATAATCGACAAGCCCTTTCCAGTCCTTAACTCCATATAGGCCCTGCCAATGAGCTTCAGTTTTGGAGTGAGAAGTAGGGACTTTGACCATGACATGGTCTCCCAGACAGAATTATTGAAGCACTGTACAATGTTCATAGCATCAGGCCTGTGCTGCTTTCACATTCTCCATTTCCTGTTTTAGTAGGGATCTAATTTTAGTAAATATATCACATAACTGTGTGATATATTCCAGAATGTTAGTAGAAGGGAGGGCTTCTTCCTCCAATTCTTTTTAAGAATGTCTAATAGGCCCTGGGGTTGATGTGCATAAAGTAATTCAAAGGGGAATAAAACCAAAGAGGTCTGAGGTACTTCCTGAAAGGCAAAAAGTACATGGAGGAGGAGCTGATCCCAGCTCCTGCCATCCTCATTTGACCACCTTAGGCAACATTTGTTTGAGAGTCTGATTAAATCTCTCCACGAGACCATCAGTTTGAGAATGATATACTATGGTCTTTAAATGTTTAATTCCGAGTAATTTGGCCAATTCCCTGAATGCCTCCAAGGTAAAGGGCATCCCTTGGTCAGTTAAGACTTCTTTAGGGATGCTGACACCCACAAAGAAAAACTGTTTTTCAGTTAGCTACTCTGAAGGGGATATCTTCTCGATAGTGAGTAGCATAATCTATGAGGACCAGAATATATATTTGTCCTCATGTTGAGGGATCAAGGGGTTCTACAATGTTGACCCCTATTCACTCGAAAGGAATGTCACTTAAGGGAAGGGAAACCAACAGAGCACGGTCCTTCCCAGGAATCTGACGTAACTGGCAGTTTGGGCAAGAAGTGCAGAAATGTCTTGACCTCATGGATTCCTGGTGAACAAAAATGGTGTTTATTTCCCTCCAGGGTTTTCTCTGCCCCTAAATGGGTGCCCAGAAGATGAGCATGTGCTTGCTCACTGATCTGCCACCGGTAGGTCTGGAGTACCAACAACAGTGACCTCACTTCCCCCTCATGCCCAGATACCCAATACAACAAATCATTATTAATAACAAAATGGGGTCCTGATAGCATGGGATGTAGGGTGTGTTGGCCAATTACTGAGACAACTTCATTTTTGGCACAATTGAGGAAATCATCATTCCAAAAGGAGAAACGATCAGATGACAGCACCATCCCCTGGTCCGACTTAGAAATAACACCATTTGAGCCCAGCAACCTTCTCCTTGTCTGGTGTGTGACACCAGTATTCCCTCTATATTTCCCAGCCGTGAACTGACAGGTGATGGTCAGTCTTACAGAATGCTGTACTGAAGCCTAAATGAACAAGAACTGCTACTTGTTCATAGTCACAATGAAGTGTCTATCGTTGTGCTATTTTTCCATCAATATTGTTGGGAACTACTTGCGTTAGCATTGTTATTTCTTGGATTTTTGGAAAAGAAAAAGACCTACAATATGATAAAATTCATATTTCCAGGTAATCCTTTTTCAGCAGATTATTAAAGAATTGTGCTTTGACACACAAATGAGGTATTTATTAAATGATCCTATGAAACAGTGCTCTCCTTCATAATGAATTGTAATAACATCATTTTCATAAATGCTTTATATGAACCTTTGAAAAGGTGAAACATTTATATTAAAACACATCAAGTTCTCTTTATTCTTTCCTAGACAGTGACATACTAATCTTACTGTTTTTTAACTTACAATTATATGTTTATAATGTTTAAAATGTATTATGATTAAAGCATTTTGGTTAATGAGATTATTTTTAAATCTTACAACTGTACACTGTTTAAGATGGGAATTCAGCTCAAAAACCAAAGACTATACTGGGTAAGCATCTTTTTCAGTTAATACCAACAGCAGAATGCCTATAGATCCCACAAACCAAGAACTCTTCTTGTCAATAGCTTCTTCCCTACAGCCATTGTTCAAGGCTTAGTACATCCCCTCTCCTTCCCATATTGAATAACATTCTCACTCTCTTCTATCAAATCAGATTCAAATTTGCTCTAAGGCGCTAATAAATAATAAAATATAGAACATAAATGTATTTATGAAGGCTTTTTTTTTGTTTATGTGTTTAGGGAAACTAAAATCTAGCAGCTATAAACAATGAAAGGTTTTACTTTAGATGCATTTTGACCCTGGATGAATATATATATATATATATACTAGCAAAATACCCGCGCTTCGCAGCGGAGAAGTAGTGTGTTAAAGAGATTATGAAAAAAAAAGGAAACATTTTAAAAATAACGTAACATGATTGTCAATGTAATTGTGTTGTCATTGTTATGAGTGTTGCTGTGTTTTATATATATAAAATACACACACACACATATAAACATATATATACATATACATATACACATATATATACATATCTACATATATATATATATACATATACACATCCACATATCAACATATATATATACACATATATACACACACACACGGTTTATGGGTGATGATTGTTTTACTCTTTTTATGTTTATTTTATTTTATTGTAGAATCAACTCCTATCTGCGCACAGCAGGGCAGCCGTGGGCGGATGCGTATGGTGTATTCACTCCATGTTATCGTGCATTGCGCTGTCAGTGGTATTTTGATAAAAGAATTTGAACAACATATAAGAAGCGTTTAAATTATTAAACAGTAAAACATTAACATTTAAGAAGTAAAGTTACATTAAGTACTACTGCAGTGCCTTCGGGTATACCTCATTTTTTGTTTGCCCATTACATGCTTAAATGTATACATTTTTTGGTGCACCTACCTGAGAACACGCGACATATAACCGAGCGTGGGAGAAGCATGGATTTTAAACACGCGTTGAGTTCATCTGCTGGTCTCCCTCGTGGAATAACTGGTAATGTTTGACTAAAATCTACAGCGAGTAAAACGACATTACCTCCTATTTTTTTTTTACGATCTCTGAGATCTTGCTTTTTTCGGTTCAAGGCTTCATAAGCTCTTTTATGTTGTATGGTGTACTTATCCCAAACCATCATCTTTGAATGTTGCAAGACTTTCGCCTTGTATGTAGATCGGTGTAATTACATTCATTGCATTCCTAGTGTGAATCACAATCTGATTGTATGGGTGGTTACCTGGCACTGTAGGGTTGCCACCCGTCCTTTAAAATACGGAATCGTGCCGCGTTTGAGAATGAAATTGCGCGTCCCGTTTTGAATCAATACTGGACGGGATTTATCCCGTATTTTTTTTATCATTTTTTTTTTAAAGCAGCGTCTCATGCAAATCATCCCACACGCATTTTATGAAGATGCCTCCTTTCCTACTTTTGATTGGGTAATACTTGATGTCATCGTTAGTTTGATTGGTGTTTTTAACTGTCCACTGAGGAGGGCGTGTCTTTTAAGTAGAGTCTGCAAAGTGTTGGCACTGAGATGTGGTGTCAGCGCCATAGTTAAAGCCCCTAACATTGCGGTCAGCAAGTCGGCTAACATCCGCCATGTGCCGTCTTTCAGTTGCGAGAAGCAGATCATAGAATGGTTGAAACTGTTGCCCCTAACGTTGCGCCACGGCGTGTGGTTCGTTTATACCTCGTGTCTTCTCATTAAACTTTTATCTCGCGAATATGTTATTGCAATCCGCAGCGGGAGCGTTTCTATAAACTTAATTTAAACTTACGTTTTATACCGTGCTTTGTTTCCCTTATGAACATGCTTGTATGCTTAACTCGCTCCGTTCTCAATTGTTTAATTAATTTTTTGCTCTTCGCTGTTTGCGGCTCTTCCTCCATTTCCCCCTACTTCGTTCTTTTATCTCGCGAATATGTTATTGCAATCCTTAACGGGAGCGTTTCAATAAACTGATTGAAAATAGTTTTGCATTTACCTTTTTAGTAAAAGGCGAGCTTTTAAGCCTGAGAAATCACCGCGTAAATGCACACGTTTAATTGGACATGTGTTAATATGTATGGTTACACAGTATTAAAAGACAGTGAACAACGTCAGTTACCTTTGTTCCCGCGTTTGATAAAAGGTGAGCTTTTAAGCCTGAGAAATCACCCCGTAAATGCACACGTTTAATTGCACGTGTTAATATGTATGCTTACACAGTATTAAAAGACAGTCAAAAATTAACGTCATTTACCTTCGTTCCCGCGTGTGACTCATGCTGTAAATCTCTTCCTTGTTTTTAGTTCACGTGATTATGTAGGAGGCGTGATGACGCGATACGTGACTCCGCCTCCTCCATTACAGTGTATGGACAAAAAATATGTTCCAGTTATGACCATTACGCTTTGAATTTCGAAATGAAATCTGCCTAACTTTTGTAAGTAAGCTGTAAGGAATGAGCCTGCCAAATTTCAGCCTTCCACCTACACGGGAAGTTGGAGAATTAGTGATGAGTCAGTCAGTGAGTGAGTGAGTCAGTCAGTCAGTCAGTGAGGGCTTTGCCTTTTATTATTATATATATATATATATATATATATATATATATATATATATATATATATATACATATATATATATATATATATATATATATATATATACATATATACATATATATATATATATATATATATATATATATACATATATATATATATATATATATATATATATATATATATATACATATATATATATATATACATATATATATATATATATATATATATATATATATATATATATATACTGTATATATATATATATATATATATATATATATATATAAAAGATTCAAAGAGTAAACAAACTTCTCAAAGCTGGCCACAGAAGAGCCACAAGTATTACAATTTTTCAAACTTTAAAAAAAATCCAGTTTTTGCAGGTCAGGGTGATAAAGGATGCAGATGGAAATTTGCTGACAAGTGGGGAGAGTGTGTTGAAAACATGGAAATAGTATTCTGAAGAACTTATGAATATAGAAAATGAGAGAGAGTGTAGGTAGAATGAAGGAGAGACAGTAAATCATGACGTACCAGCGATCAGTAAGGCTGAAGTGAGGGAAGCTATGAAGTGGATGAAAAGTGGAAAAGCAGTTGGCCCGGCCGATATACCAGTGGAGGCATGGAGAAGTTTAGGTGAGATGGTAGTAGAGGTTCTAACTAGATTGTTTAACAAAATCTTAAAAAGCAAGAAGATACCTGAGGAGTGCAGAAAAAGCATATAAGTGCCAGTTTTCAAGAGGAAGGGAGATGTGCATAACTGCAGTAACTACAGGGGTATAAAGTTGATCAGCCACACCATGAAGATATGGAAAAGATTGATGGATACTAGGTTGACAGGAGAGGTGGTGAGATCTGTGAGCAGTAATATGGTTTCATGCCAGGAAAAAGTACTACAGATGCAATGTTTGCTTTAAGAGAGTTGACAGAGAAGGTCAGAAGGAATGTTTGTGGACTTAGAGAAAGTTTATGACAGGGTGCCAAGAGAGTGGTTTATGGTACTGTATGAGGAAGATGGGAGTAGCAGAAAAGTATGCGAGGGTGGTACAGGATATGTACAGTATAAGGACAGTGTGACTGTGATGAGTGGTGCGGTAGGAATGACAACCTGGCTCAGGATGAGAGTGGGATTACATCAGGCATTGACACTGAGCCTTTTCCTGTTTGCAATGATGATGGACAGGTTGACAGATGAGATGGTTTTAGAGAGGTAGGGATCAAATGGAGAAATGCAGCCAAATCTGATAAACAGTAACTTGCATGCATAATAATTTATATCACTGTGCTGTCAATATAATGTGTGCTGACATGAAAAACATATTATTTAAAGCTCAAATATGATGAATATGATGACTGTATTTTATTTCCCTTTTAAGAGAACTAAAGCTGAGTATTGGCACTGAAGAACCTTTTGACCTGCTGTCACTTCTCAGAGAACTGGCCAGGAACAGGAAAATCTCAGCTATACTTCACTCTGTCATGTCTGCTATGCTGGAAGCATTTGACCAGCCAACAAAATGCTACATTCTGGCAGTGTCCATTTTCCTAAAATATTCAGAGCACTTTAATACACTCATATTACAATAAGGGCACCTAGTGAGAATGAAGCTGCTTTTGTTAACCATAAGCAGTTACATTGTATTAACATGTAATTCATCTCTAATGCCAAAATAAGACTGAGAATTGTCAGGATTGCTCAGGCATAATTGTACATAATTACAGATGCCATTCACAGATTAAAATCAGAGAGCGTTAATGTGTTTTTTTTCCTTCTCCAGTGCATCATCTTCCAGTGACTAGTGATCTACTTCATCACCAGATACAAAATGATTGTGATTTATAAAAGGTAAATTGCATAGAAATGTGCATACACTAGGTTTTATAAATCTGATTTTTTTTTGACATACACATTTTCACATTCGAAATTACACAAAGTTTTATAAATGAGGCCCCTGGTACTGATTATTGTTCTTCTATGAACACCATCTTTATTTGCAGTCACTGACTTCTACTACTAAGTTGGAGACTTGAGTAGTCTTGCAAAAGTTTTTCTATGAAGTGCACTGGCAATGGAAATTAGATGGTGGGCAGTTTGGTAATACTTTCATATTTTTTCCAGCTTTCTACAGTGAATTGCATTGAGGGATATTCTGTGTTTTTTATAAGACTTTTCTGTAATCAAATCTCAAGACAGAAAGTCCTTTTGTCTTCATTTTCAAATATTCTTTTAAAAGTCTCTATCATATTGTGGGCCAAAACAGACAGATGGGGCATAAATAACAGATTATTTCTTCATGTCCATCAACAAATGAAATAACTAGATGTGGTGATTCTGTATATTGTATCTAAGCAAATTATTACCCAAGGGTGGTACAGTGGCGCAGTAGTAGAGCTGCTGCCTCACAGTAAGGACCTGGGTTCGCGTTGCAGCTTCTCCCAGCATGGAGTTTGCATGTTCTCCCCATTTCTGCGTGGGTTTCCTCCAGGTTCTCTGGTTTCCTCCCACAGTCCAAAGACATACAGGTTAGGGGAATTGGCAATGCTAAATTGGCTCTAGTGTGTGGTTGGTGGTGTATGTGTGTTTGCCCCTGTGATGGTATGGGTTAGCCCCACGCTACTGGGACCTTCTGGGGAGCTACTTGAATCCATTCACACTGATAACATAGCTGAAGGATGAGCCAGTGGATGAGGGCACAACACACAAACATAGCAAGGGGCTGGTGCAAAAGGGCTTCAGTGCCTATCTTAAAAACAATCAAAAATAAAAACAGTGTCCAAATACATAGTGCAGTGCTCAAAATGTTCAAAATATAAATAAATAATCCTATAAAAATGAGTGTCTGAGGAAGTTAAAAATCCCAAAAAATAAATTCAATAAAAGCAAGGTTAAAAACACT
Source organism: Erpetoichthys calabaricus (assembly GCF_900747795.2). NCBI lineage: Eukaryota > Metazoa > Chordata > Cladistia > Polypteriformes > Polypteridae > Erpetoichthys > Erpetoichthys calabaricus. The sequence continues at coordinate 87,133,421 of NC_041394.2, forward strand.
GGCAGGAAACTGTACTTTACAATTCAGAGACCTAGTGCCTTCCTTTTAACACTGACATCTCTCCATCCACTCCACAGCACGGAGAGATGTCCATCCAACAGGCCCAGAGAATCTTTTTCTTCCGGCCCATCTCTCCGCCGCCAATCCCACTGAGCTCTGCTCTGCTTGCACTGCTGCCAATTCCAATAACGCAATTGAGACAGACCACACCCTCATGTGCAGATGTGTCTCGCCCTAATTACCTCACCAACCTCCTGCAACTACACAAGCACACACACCCACAGAGATCGAGCTGGCCATTCAATTATTCATTTATTTAGAAACAGGACTCTAAAATGTTAAGCCATGGACCCGCTATACTGCAGTTCTGCGATAGACTGGTGCCCTATTCAGCGTTTGTTCCTGCCTTGTGCCATATGCTTTCTGGGATAGGCTTCAGCACCCACCGCGACCCTGTGCAGTAGTAAGCAGGTTAGATAATGACAAATTAAGGCCTATGGTTACAACAGGAGAAATACATTTTTTGGCCGATTTCCATTTTAATTGATTAAAGTTTTGAAATTTTCCATTTTGTTTTATTTTGAATGACAATAATTGCAAATCAGTAAAGCTACTTTAATACATGCACATATTGGAACTAAGTAAATTTTGTATATCTATGAGTATTTTTTTGTATAACTGATAAGACTTCTCCTCAGATATCCACTGAAGTATGTTTCTTCTACTTTTTTGTGAGAGTGTTTGCTGCTCCTGCCTCCCTGTGAGCTGAGCTGGATAAAGACTGCATTATACCACATCTGTTTTCTGTTTTTCTTTAAACTAAGTTGTATTGACTATTTTACATTTGATGCCTTGGTTTAGCAGAGGGGCTTGTGTGGTTCAGTGAAGTTTAGAGTGGTGTCACTGGGAGTCTTACAAGCCCAGTATAGTCATCCATGGTGGTAAAGCCAGGGTGGAGGAGTCAGATTAGGTGTGATCTAGAAATCCCAAACAATGGATCAAACAGATGACTGTTTTCTTTGATACTTATGGGTGTAAAGGCAGATAAGGGCACAAACAGATGGGCTAGCTAAAAAGGTGACATGTGTTGTGCCTTCCCTTCATTATCTCTATCTTCTGTGCCAAGAATTCCAAGAAATCCACAATGAAGTTTATGGGGTTCTGGAATATGCAGGCAGTCATGTGCATGGCACCTGTAACCTGACTATCAGAGAAAAGGAGAATGAAAGGCCACTCTGCAAGTAGGAGAAAGGCCAATCATCAAAGTCATATTTTTTTTAAGTAAAATCACCAACTCTCTAAAAACCTTTATTGTTCATTTATAAGTTCTTTTTTTCAGAGACGCCTATGATATTTTCGAACTCCTGTTAATAACTGACATATTCTGATTTATGAATCCCGCTAATCTGGCTAATCCAAACTATGCTAGTTTTCTGTCTTTTGTGAGGCTAAATTTTCTTTAATTAGATCAATGAATTTTTCCCTGATGAGATTCGTACTCTGATAATCAACAGACTCATCCACTCATTGCCCAAACATGCTTATTTCCAAAATCAAGGTAGTCACTGTCAATTACCTGTAAACAGGAATCAAACCAGCATGAGATGCTGAGTAATCACAGGGTACACTCACAAAAACTTTGATTTAGGGCCAATTAACACAGGATTCACACTTTAAGAATAAGATAAGAAGAAGATGTGCACATGAACATGTGTAAATCCAGAGAATCAAACCCAGGCCATCACTTTGTGAGAGTAGTGCTAACAACTGTGCCACTATAGGCCTCAGTAGAATTGCTGATGAAGATTTTAAAGAGTAGGCAGATTACTGTGTTCTGAAATGCAAACATTTAAAATTAACAAGTACTGACATAAATTACAAGGACTATTGTCTTCTGTTAACTCCGTTTTGAAGGTGGGATAATGTCAGACGTCTTGCTGCTCATTTTCACTTTGAAGAAGAGGCGCTTGTGCTTTCTACTGCTGCAACCTTCTTGACATCACCCTGGAAATTAGGGCTTTCACCACATGTTCTTGTGCCACTTCTTTTCTTTTTTTATGTGGGAATGAAGTCTGCCTTTATTATAGTTATGAAATTACTATAAGAGAAGGGCACAACAAAAATATGGGAAATTTTTTTAGAAACTGCAAAGATGATAAATTATTTCAGAGACTTTTTGTTCTCATGTTTAACAGATGTTACCCTTTGAAAATGTGAAAACATTACAACTTACTTAAATATCTTTAGAAATGCTGCTATTGCAGGGCATCTCAAAATGGCAGCAGATGTAGTGAAGCATGCTAATGAGACAGAGTGGACAGTTAATAGTACATTCAGCACACCATGTGCTCCTCCCAGATCAGTTCTAACATAGAGTTCTTAGTAAGCTAATAGAAATCATATTCGATTTGTCAAAGAGAAGGAATCTGTTGTGTCTCAGCAGCCCCCAGTTCCTTTTCTCCCTGCCCCTGTTATCATAGAAGCATCCAACTAATTATATATTGAAGAAAGAATGACAGTGGAGGTGGGTGGGGGGTCTCTTAAATTAATTACATTCTCAGAGCAATCAGGCACACAAGCACATTTTAATACATCTTGGAAATAATTAAACTCTGCCTGAGATCAAATAAAAAAATGAAATCTTTAAGACAGATTTATGGCTCTCTAGTATCATTTAACATTTGTTTATTTCCTAAGCTCAAGTACTAAAAGACCGGATTTTTGGTGGCTCGTGATGATAGTAATCTATTACTGAAGCTGCTTAATCTCAGGATTGCAGGATCTGGCGCCTAACTCAGCAGCATCAGACAGAAGGCAGGATCCATGGCAGCAATGCATTGCAGGAATGATGACAATGATTTCATGATCCAGTGTTTAGTGCTGCAGTCAGAATTTAACTTTCAACCCACTTGTTCCTTTGTAGAGCTTTTCCATGTTTTAGCATGGGTTTGTTTCATGAACTCTGTATCTACTGTATTATATGTGAGATTGCGTGTGCATTTTACCCTTGGCTAATGATCACTCTGTAATGGAAAAACTATTTTAAAAATATATATTTGATTAGATACACAATACCTAAAATGTTGTAAGCAACATCAAACAAGTTAGACGTTGTACACATGACGTAACATTCAGGTACCCTCAGCAACTAAGTTAACTGATATAAATGTTGGAGCATTTCACATTTTTTATTCACTTCATTTAAGAGTCAGTTATTACATTTTTGTTTTTTGTAACAATGAGTCATTTTCAAAAGTAACAGTGATAACAGAATGCAATTCCTTGTGTTAGTAGACTACATTACATATGTGCTGTTAAACAGCAGGTCAATAAGAAGTTAAAAATGGAGCACAAACAAGTCTGTGGTGGCCCAATAGCTCTCACATACAGCAGAGTCCACTTCAAGTCATGGAAAAATGGCATCAATTGATATATATTAGTGGTGGAGGTTTGTGACTATTTGTTAAGTTTTTTTTAAATAACATTTTTAAAATCATACCCAATAGAGTAGTATCCAATAATTAGTAATTGAAAATATCTATTAATACAAAATGACCGATATTAAAAAACAATTAGTATCAATATCAACCTATGAAAAGAGAAAAGGAATTGAAATAAGTTCCCCATCTAGCTATTAATATTAGGTAAAACACAGTAATTTCTTAAAATTATATAAAAATTACTAACTTGGAAAGGAACCGATTTATTGTATAACGGAAATACAAATGGTACACGATGGGCAAGAAAATGAGCAGCTACTATAGGTTGGTAGATGTTCGTTCATTTATATCTAGACTGAAAGATCAGGGGCTGGGAGCCAGAAATCCAGGGTTTTAACTGCTGCAGCCTCCCATCTCCCAACACCACTGCCCATTTTTAAGCCTATCCTATTTTATATCAGTTACGGCAGCTGCACCTTTCCCTTGTTATCAACTAGATCAATCACCATTTAGCTGCATGTTGATAATGTCAGTTGTTTACAATAATAATCTGTAGATAATATTGTTCAATCAATTCAGTTTTATATACTGTATTCTTACATAACGTTTTCCCTTCCATTTATTTCTAGAGAATTGACTTCTTTTTTTAGTACTCTATTAGTTAACTTAGCTAAAGCAGCAGGAGAAGGGCACTACTGTGTGATGTTTCTGCACTCACTGTCTGTCATCTGATTTACTTGAATTGGAAATCTGAGTGGCTGTCAGCCGAGTAAAATTCGAATATATACAAAATAAACAAGTTCAAGCAACCACTCTCTTGGTGAAATGGAAACAATAAACTAATTCCAAGTTGAAGGCCCACAGAACGTTTTTCCATTTAAAGATAGACGAGTTCACAAATTCGGCAATGCTTTTCAAAGGGAAGTTTTGAAATTTTAAAACCTCTTACAGCGTGACCCATTGGAGATATCTGAACAAAATTTGAACTGTCTTTGAAGAATAAGTGTGCCACAACTTAACAAAATTGGTCCACACTGGGGCTGAGTTGTTGCATGCAGAAAGACAGACAGACATTTTTGTGGTGGTGCTTCACGCATTATATGCGAACACAATACAAAGTGACCATCCCGGTTGACAAACGTCAGTTATGTCTTAATACAGTACTAGCTAGTATACAAACAAGGAATGGAAAAGAATATAGAGTACATTGTATTTGGAATTTGTGATTAGATGCTGATGTTACAAGTTCTTACTCATTAGAACTATGCATTACGTTTTTCTTAAGTTCAACTTCAGGTATTTGTATATATAGCAGTGTTTTTAACTTTTTAATTTACTTACAGGAGGGTGACTGGACAAATAAAAAAGGAGAAAATATGTTAACAAAAGTGGTAGCTGAACTAAAATAAAGTGAGCCATGATCAAAAGTAGAATACAACATTCAAACAAATAGGGAGTAAATAACAAACCTATAGCCTCTCTGAAGGTATGAGGAGTATTGTACGACTGAAGAATTAAGGTGAAGGTTACAGGTAAGGTTTTTAAGACCGAAGTTAGACCAGCAATGGTATATGGAGCTGAGACAGGGAATGCAGATGTAGAAATTAGATGGATGTGTGAAGCTGCAGAAAAGGATAGAATAAGAAACAAGACAATCACAGGTACAACAAAATTGGGAGAGATATCTAAATAAAGAACAGGAAAATAAGCCTGAAGTGATATGAACATTTGATGAGGAAAGACAATGAATATGTGGGCAAAAGAGAGATGGAAATGGAAGTACGGGGGAAGAGAAAGTGAAAGAGGTCAAAGCGGAGGTGGATGGATACAGTAAAAGAGGATCTGAAGGAAAAGGGTTTGACTTGGGGAGGAGATACAGGACTAAGCTGTTTGGAGAAGGTGGATCAGAAACATCAACTTCACACAGAAGTAGGAAAAGATGAAGAGGAAGAAGATAGCCTCTCTGGGCATGCATAAATGCTTTTTGAACCTCTGTTTATTAGGTTGGGTGACTTGTTCACTTAACACTAGAATTACCAGAGCCTACGAAAAAACTCGTATATCCGGCCCACCTTAAATCGCTTCTTAAATCCGTTCACACCTCTCCGCCAGCATCCTTTGTCCTCTAAATGTGCTGATAAAAGACAAGCTGCCAGCAGCCGGCTATTCCATCCCCCCACCGACTTAGAACGTGAGCGAACTTTTCCCAGCTCATGTCTTGATTGATTCTCTGGGAGTGAAGTGGAGTTTTACAGTGGAAATAATAGATCGTTATTCTAATGTAATCTGTGTAAACACATTGTTAAAACAGAAACTTTGTCATATTTTAGTAATAAATGTTACAAAATGTAATAGGCATAAACTATAGAATGTGTAAAGCCCGAGTTCCAAAGATCAAAAAATGTCACTTCCTACATTAAAGAAACACAGTCTCTACATGAAGAAAAGCCTGCTCTGCCCTTTCTTATATAATTCCTCTGTGTTTCGAGACCAGACAACTTGTCATTAATTTGGGTCCCACAGTATTTGTAAGAGTGGACTGGAAAAGTCTATTCAGGGGTCCTGGAGAGGAGGGTCCGTCGGATAGTCGAGCCTCGGATTCAGGAGGAACAGTGTGGTTTTCGTCCTGGTCGCGGAACAGTGGACCAGCTCTATACCCTTAGCAGGGTCCTGGAGGGTGCATGGGAGTTTGCCCAACCAGTCTACATGTGTTTTGTGGACATTGGAAAAGGCATTCGACCGTGTCCCTCGGGGAATCCTGTGGGGGGTACTCCGAGAGTATGGGGTACCGGCCCCCTTGATAAGGGCTGTTCGGTCCCTGTACGATCGTTGCCAGAGCCTGGTCCGCATTGCGGGCAGTAAGTCGAACCCGTTTCCAGTGAGAGTTGGACTCCGCCAGGGCTGCCCTTTGTCACCGATTCTGTTCATAACTTTTATGGACAGAATTTCTAGGCGCAGCCAGGGCGTTGAGGGGGTCTGGTTTGGTGGGCTCAGGATTGGGTCACTGCTTTTTGCAGATGATGTTGTCCTGTTTGCTTCATCAGGCCATGATCTTCAGCTCTCTCTGGATCGGTTCGCAGCTGAGTGTGAAGCAGCTGGGATGAGAATCAGTACCTCCAAATCCGAGACCATGGTCCTCAGCCGGAAAAGGGTGGAGTGCCCTCTCAGGGTTGGTAGCAAGATCCTGCCCCAAGTGGAGGAGTTCAAGTATCTCGGGGTCTTGTTCACGAGTGAGGGAAGAATGGAGCGTGAGATCGACAGGCGGATCGGTGCGGCATCCGCAATAATGCGGGCGCTGCATCGGTCTGTCGTGGTGAAAAAGGAGCTGAGCCACAAGGCGAAGCTCTCAATTTACCAGTCGATCTATGTCCCTACCCTCACCTATGGTCATGAGCTATGGATAGTGACCGAAAGAATGAGATCGCGAATACAAGCGGCTGAAATGAGTTTCCTCCGCAGGGTGTCTGGGCTTTCCCTTAAAGATAGGGTGAGAAGCTCAGTCATCCGGGAGGGGCTCAGAGTAGAGCCGCTGCTCCTCCGCATCGAGAGGAGTCAGATGAGGTGGCTCGGGCATCAGATCAGGATGCCTCCTGGACGCCTCCCTGGTGAGGTGTTCCGGGCACGTCTAACCGGGAGGAGGCCCCGGGGAAATCCCAGGACACGTTGGAGGGACTATGTCTCTCGACTGGCCTGGGAACGCCTTGGGATTCTCCCGGAAGAGCTAGAAGAAGTGGCCGGGGAGAGGGAAGTCTGGGCATCTCTGCTCAAGCTGCTGCCCCCACGACCCGACCTCGGATAAGCGGGAGACAATGGATGGATGGATGGATGGACCACCTCTACATCCACTCCTTGAATAGTGACCGGACATAGAGGCTCTTTGGTGCTGTGAAAATCAATAACTAGTTCCTTGGTTTTACAGATGTTAAGATGCAGACAATTCTCTTTGCTCCACTTGACTCCTATACTTTGTCTCATTATTACCCTTATCAATACACCACATAACTACGGAATCATCTGAGAATTTCTGCAAGTGATATGACCTGGTGTTATATTTGTAGTCTAGGTTGTGTAGAGTAAAGGGAAAAGAAGTCAGGACTGTTCCTTGTGGTGCTCACATCTGTATCAGAAACACAGTTCTTGAGTCTCATAGACTGCAGTATGCCTGACAGATAGTCCACTACCCAGGACACCATAAAGTCATCCATCTGCATATCTCCAAATCTACCCCTTAGCAGGGATGGCCGGATGGTATTGAAGGCACTAGAGAAATCAAAAAACGTAATCCTCATAGTACTACCAGTTTTGTCCAGGTGAGAATAAGCCTTGTGGAACAGATAGGTAACCGCATCATCCACTCTAATCTTTGACCATTAGGCAACCTGCAGTGGGATCAGGTAGCCTACCATAATATAGTCCAGGACTAGACTCTCAAAGGTCTTCATGATGTGAGACGCAAGTGCCACTGGTCTGTAGTCATTAGGAGAAGAAGCACCTACCATTTTTTTGGAACAGGAACTATACAGGATGTTTTCCACAGCAGTGGCACTTTTTGAAGCCTTAGGGACAGACTGAAAAGGTGACAGAGGACACCACAAAGTAGGTCAGCACAGGCCTTAAAAACACGAGGACTGATTCCATCTGGTCCCACAGCGTTTCCTGTTAGTAATTTCCTCAGTTGTCTCCTTTATTGGTCTTCAGTTATGGACAGTCCACACTGATGGTCAGCGGTGGACTTGTCACTGGCCATTCCGTTTGATGTGGTAGGAGATGTTAATGTAGTAGGGATGGTATATGGAGACAGGTCATTGGAAGAAGGTGGCAGTGGGAGGGAAGATCTATTAGAAAATTGATTCAGGGTGTTACCTTTATCCACATCCCCATCTAGCAGCTTTTCAGACATCCTTCATATTATTCTGTTATGTTATTTCATCTTTGCAAGCTTCCTTTCCTTTACTCAACTTTTTCTTTAGCACATGCTGTACATCCTTCCGAGCCTCTTATTACTGGATTTGGATGCTCTTTTACTCATTTAGGAGATCATTTAGCTCCTTAGTAATCCAGGTTTGTTGTTTGGAAAGCAATGAACTGTCTTTGAAGGGACCACAGTGTTGACACAAACGTTAATATAGTGAGTGTCTCAGTATTATCCACATGTGACTTGGACATCATTTCCAAAACTGTCATTTGGAAGCAGTTATTCAGAGCCATTTGAGCCTCCAAGCTCCACTTCCTCACTATTCTGGTGGTAACTGGTTGTTGTCTTATAATAGGCTTGTAGCTGGGAAAAAGATGAATCAGGTTGTGGTCAGACTTGCCTAAAGGTGCCAGTAATTTACATTTACAGGCATCTTTAACATTTGAGTACTACAGGTCCAACTTTTATTTCCTCTAGTGGAACAGGTCACAAAATGTTAGAAATTTGTCATCGTTCCTTCCAAGGTCCCCTGGTTGAAGTTACCGTTTTGACAGAACGTATCATTTCCGTTGCTAGGTCCCCATTTGACGATGGAGGAATACAAAACATTAATAAGGATGATGTAATTTATCTCAATGGGCAAATAACATCTGAATTACAAATTGTAAATTTAACTGTAATATGCTCCCTTTTACACCATTCCTCATATTAATAGCAAGTTTAAAATAGTTGTATATCAATAAAGAAGTTGCCCAGCTATCATTTAAATAAACTTATATTGCCAATTATTAATTGCAATGTAAAAAGACTTGAATCTTATGTGTAATAGGCAATGGAATTTTTCCAGTGTAACAACAACTATCATATCATCATGAACAATCGTCTTTTCTTTGATATTTTCTCACTTGTAATTGAAAAATACTGCTTAAAATTAATACTAAAAATAAAAATGCAAACATTAGTATATCTATACCATCAAATTTATGAATTCTAAAATAACTCAGCATATTTTCATTGAAATGAACTCTTTAAAGCTGTTTTTATAACAATATGTTTTTAAAGTCAAGTTGGTCAGAGAATCCCTCCATTAAGTTGCTAACATTTGCTGCTATAAGATTTACATTCACATCATTAGCTGGTAAAAAAAAAAATTCTAAACAGTAATAGAAAACAAATGAGTCCAATTGATTCACATTACAAATGCCACAAACTCTTGCCGCTTTAATTGTCCAAATATGTCCCATTTTTACACTTGTCCCAACTTTAAGGCCTTCTGGGTGAAATCATATTTGTCAGTTTTACATTAATTCATTATTCAAGAACTCTTGTAAAGACAACCTGTTATTGCATAGCCTGTGTACACATCCAAAATTAGAAAATTAATTGGACTTCTGTTACCTCTATTCAGTTATTTCTAACTGAGAAATTGCAAAAGTTTTGCCTATGTACCATTAAAATAAACAGCATACAGCTTGTGCCATCACTATCACATGTCATACACTTTAATTTACCTTAAAAAACTAAATGATACAAATTTAGCATTTGTACTGTAGATTCATATTCAGTATGCTGTGCTGCCCATATTGTTATAACTGCATGTATCTGTTTTAACACAATACATGTTGCATTACCAGAGATGTGTCCTTTGCACTTCGAAGCATTGAAACACAAAATAAATTTTAGAAACAAAGCAGCTCATCACATTTCAAGTGTAGCTAAAAGAAATAGCTGCTTGTTTGAAAATGGCCTTGATTTTTACTTAGTACAACTGTTGTTAGCACTGCTGCTGTGTAGTTTCCTCCCTCATCTCACAGTCCTATATGCATGGTTCTAGATATGGGCATGAGATGAATGTCTGGAGACAATCAATCAGAGAATGAATGTAAATGTTCTGTTTCTTTATTGGAAGGATATAGTATTGTAGGATATAGTATTAAAAGTTGCATTAAAAATCTAACGTTTTTGATGTTATTCACTCACAAAGCACACACAATTCTATTTCTGAGTTACTTCCATAATGGGTGTTTTGACGTTTCTTTTTTTAAGAATGATTAGCATGATTCTTGCAGTTGCATGCTGAAATTCTTGTACTTCAAACACAAAACATTTCAAGACATGACTTCTGCTGTTTTTCTTTTTGAGATGTGTTAATGCAGTGCTGAAGCACTGTGACTCATTTTCACATGTAGTTTTTATTTACACTTTTATCACCTATTATCATGCCTTCTGAAGTAATACATCTGCTTGAAGTTGTTCATTTGTGTGGTACTGACTATCACTTACTGCAAAAAGCTAGTTATTGTTATATTTTGGTAACAACATGGTAACCACGTATCTGTCCTTGTGATATTTCTAGTCTGTAATGCAGTTTTTCAACCCACTTCAGGGATCACTCCCAGGGTCAGGCATGGCTTTCAGTCTGATCCCTCGCTCCCTGTTGTCCCATATGCTACCTTCTTTTGCTTTGTGTCCTTTAGCATTCAGGTGGTGCTGCTATCTCTGACCTCTTTTCTTTAGTGTCATTCTTTGTCTGTGGTTAAAGACTCAGATGTTCTTGCTAATTGCTCATTGCCTGGCGTATTGTGTCTTGAAAGAGAATTGCATACTTCCACCCTCAACTGTCTTACTCTTATTCTCGTTTTGGTGCTCAGACCTGCTGCCCTTCTGGGTCACCTGGCACACATACAGGACATACAGTACCTCACTATGGTGGCCACATGCTCTGCTTCTTGAAGGTTCCCTATGAGACTAATGCTTTCTTTGCTGTTCCCCTTTCTCCTCTTTCCAGTGAGATATCTCCAAAGAAATGTTAATTTTTAGGTCGAAAAAAGTTAAATAAAAAATGTACCAAATAACCAAAATAAAAACCCTCTTTAAAGAGTATATCTTTTGGAAAAGATAGGTTAGAAAATTAACACTAGAATTACCAAAGCCTACGAAAAAATCTGTAAACCAGGCCCACCTTATATCCCTTCGCACCTCTCTGTCAGCGTCTTTTGTCTTGTAATTGTGTCGATCAAGACAAACAGCCTGCTATACCTGTAGATGTGGCGTTTTGAGACAATGGAACTGGAAATTCTCTGATCTGGAGGGATAAAAGCTGACACACAAACGCTGGTGAATCTGCCTTCTTCGTATCTCATTGTCACTTGAATTTTTTTTTTAATTCAGTTTTATTGAGTGTTCCTGCTCACGCTGAATTAGTATGCACCTTATGGTCCATTATGTCAAAGCCACACTGACAAAAAACAGAGACATAGGTATATATGATATATAAAATAATTCATTTTATGACATTTCGGAAAACATTGTGGCTCGGATGCAACATTATTCATATTATTTATATTTATTCACATACCTTTTTGCGGTTGTAATCAGTGATTGTGTTTTGTTTTTTTTCCCGATCTTGCCCAATCTCCACATTTTGGTGCATAGTGTTGTTTCTTTTGTACTCCAGGACGTGCAGAGGAAAGAGTAGTACAGAGGGGTCAGTTCTGCGCTATGTACAATCATCAAATTCAAATCTTAACAGTTCCCACACTCCCAAGGACCGTCCTTCCTACATTTATGACATATGTACCTGTTGCAATGTACACACTTCTCTATGCTGTGGTTCCTATTACATTGAAGGGGCACAGACACTGACTGAGTTTGCTTTCCCGAGGAAGCGGCGATCTTAGAAAAGAGGCTTGTTGATGTTGCATTCTCTTTCTTTTTCCGTCGCCTTTTCTTGTAAGAAGTGATGACGAAGTTCCTCGGCAAAGTAAACAAAGAATACTCTTCTTTTCTCATTGGACCCATGCATGGCTTGTACAGTACATGTGTGTTCATCACCGCCAGGTCAAGCATATTGTAGCACACAGCAACCGGCCACCCGCATGCTCCTGCTCGCACTGAATAAGCTCACGCCTTCTGGTGCATGATGTCAACACAGCACTGGGGGGAAAAAAAAGAAAGAGACAAATATATGTGACATTTTGAAGAAATCATTTTATGACCTCAATAGTACCAATCAGAAAACATCGTCACACAAATGTAATATTATTGGAAAACTGACAGCATCAGATTGGGTGTAAATTTATGCTGCCGCTGTTAGTTAGGGTCATATCAGGAAGGTGGGAGGGAGAGCGTGAATGTGACTGAGAGAATACAAGTAAAAAAAAAATGCTAACTTTTACAAGTACTATAAATTTACATTGGCTCTTACAGATGCAAATCAAATGTATGTTTTTTTTGCATAATATTAACAATAAGAGCTATACAAAATGGTAAATCTGCAAAACACCCAGGATTGATGCCGCAGCCTCTTGATTACAAGGCAGCAGTTCTTACCGCTGCACCACAGAAGCTGTTGTATTGCAGCTGCACCTTTTTGAAAGTGTTTATTTGATATTTGGACTTCAGCCTTCACACATTATACAGTTCATGTTGACATTTTGTCATTTATTACTAAAACATGAAAAATGTTTCTGTTTTAATGATTTGTTTATACAGATTGTTGTAGACATGGAACACACATGAAATGCATGTGTTCAAATAACAATCTGTTATTTCCCCTCTAAAATTTCAGCACTTCATTCCAAGATAATCAAGGTTCAAATTTGGAGAACTTTTTGCCCTTTCTGCGGTGGGGGGGTTTGTATAGGTGGTATAGCAGACTGCTTGCTGCTTGTCTTGATCAACACATTTACAAGACAAAAGATGCTGATGGAGAGGTGCAAAGGGATTTAAGGCGGGACTGATTTACAAGTTTTTTTGTAGGCTTTTGTAATTCTAGTGTTAAAATGTATGTTTTTATAATTTTGTATTCCTGGTACTGTGTACCAGGCAACAGACAAGTGTTGATTGGTGGTGTACTGTGGAAAATGTCAAAACACCACTCATGATAGCCACAGTAAGCAACAGGTGAAAAGGAAGAATATTCCTACTTCAAAAAAAATAGAATCTGTGATAAAATATATTGCTTATGGTCTCCTTTTGTTGTCACAAACAAGCCTCAGAAATGGGAAAGGCAAGTTTTCTTAAACCAAAAATGTTTGCATCTTCAAAGCAGAAGTACTCGTTACGTCTTAAAAGGCTTTTGTTTTCATGTTTGGAATGGCACACATTAAACCAGATCTTAAACTTCAAGAGCATGCATGATAATTTTTTTTTAATTTATTAAAATAAATGCTACAGTTTAGAACACAAGGTCAAATGTCAAAAATATATATACCAGGATTGCAAAGCATCAACTTTGAATTATAGAATGAACATTGAGAGCCATCAGTTATAATAACAAATAAAAAACAAGTCTTTGTGGGGGTACTGCAATGTCTAAACAAAATCCTTGAGAACATGGAGTGAAGGTGTTAACGCCACACAAACAAGACTGGAAATCAAACCCAGATTCCTAGAACTTCAAGGCAGCACAAATGTACACTCAGCCATCTATAATCACAGTTAATCTTTTTATTTAGCGAGATTAATGAATATTGCCTTTGAAATGAAAAAACACTCAAATGATATTATAACTATTATTGTTTCCAAAATAAACTGCAACAAAAAAAATTTTAAAAGCTGGTAGCTGAAAAGCCAACTTGTATGTTCAGTGTTCCTACCTCTGCCTCATCATTTTATTCTATTTGGCTTCTTTTGTCATTCTTCATTTTCCAGTCCTCATGTCTTTCTTTGTTTTCTCTCTAAACCTCTAAAATTTTCAAGATTGTAATTAAGTGGCTTCTCTTTTTCTATTATATTGTAAAAAAACATGCTGCTATTTTCAAAATGACTTCTGTTCAAAACACTGTTTGTAACCTTTATTGCAGCATGAATAATGCTTATTTTTATTATTTATTTTAGACCCCTTGCTGTCATGTCTTCCTCTCTACATGTGTTATACAAAAACTGTAGGATTGCTGATTTATTTATACTCCTTTTCCCTTTCAGACTTAGCTTTATTTTGGATCTATTTTGAGACTCTTGATTTTCCTAATTTTTGGAACAGTAGTTGGGATTAGGTTATTAATAAATGAATGGTGACAGCAATAGGATGTTGATATTATTGTGATAGTAAGCTCTGCAGAATGTTGCATCTTTACAGTGAATGTGTGTAGAGAAAATAATAACATGCCATATAATCACATGGCAAGCAAATAAACAACTTGGATGTATATCTTTCCCATTTAATTAAAATTAGAAACATTTCACTGTTGCTTAGATTTATACAGCAAAATCAATTATTTTTCATAGAAATAAAAAAAAAACTGATTCAATAATAATACTGTTTATTTTTATTCATGTTCATTTATTTCTTCCTGTATCTGTGACCCTGTAGTTAGGATATAGCGGGTTGGATAATGGATGGATGTATTGTAAGGTGTGAAGTGGACATGAGTATTAAGTTAAAATGATGTTTGAAAATTCTTTTTAATTTTTTTCAGCTCAGTATCAATACCAATTATATTAATTTTTGTTTTCAAATAACATACAGTATATTCCTGCAGTCAGAACATTGTTGAACTATAAACTTTAAAGTGTTTAATGAAGTTATCATAACCCAGAATAAAAAGATGAGTTACTGTATCTTTTTTTCAATTAAAAACTTCATATTCAAGTAAAGATAATAAAAGATGATAATTTACCAGCCCACACTGGCATTGCTTAGAGCCTAGTTGAGGCAGAAAAATTCAACTGGATAACTTATTCATTCAAATATTTTTAGTCCTGAAATGAAAAATTTATATAAACTGTAACATTCAAATAACTTGGCTGTTTGTAAGCCACTTTCCCAGGGGTTTCTCTCCCAACATATTACAATGAGAGAAGTCTTTTCTTCCTATCATTCTTTCTTTGACAGTATAAACATTAACACAAAACCAATCAAAGTTCATGGGCAGAGCTGTGGATTACACAAGAAAGTAAGTCAGCAAACATCCGTGTTCAGAAGCCTTTGAAGGAAGCCACAACCTTCTAAGTATCTGGTGTGCTTCTCATAGTACATGGGCACCACCAGCTAATAGGTTTTCAGTGATGTTCCACTGTCTAATCAAAGAATAATAATGTTGCCATTGGAAGACTTGGTAAGCTAACAGGATGATTCATATCATAACCTCTGCGTTCACATTCAGGTAGTTGATTTTGGTGACAAATCTAACTTTCTGCAACCTCTCCCATGTCAAGTCAAGTCAAGTCAAGTCAACTTTATTTATAAAGCACTTTACATACAACAGCCGCTGACCAAAAAGATCTCAAAAGATTTGAGATCAAAAGACCTCAAAGATTAATGCTTGCCCCACTTATAACCTTCACTTATTCTATGAATCACAACATCCTATAAAGACAAGTGAACATAATGTCAATGTTTTTTTCAAGAGCTAAGCCATCACACAATCTTAAAATTGCAGGAGCTCAGAAATGCCCCATTGAGAGCGCTCTACACTGAAATGCATCAGTTGGAATCTATTGTCTACCACTGGAACCTCCTAACAATCCTTGACAAGATTAAAAGTGTTAATATACTGTATAGTGGTGAGCATTTTCTAACTCCTGATTCCTTATCTGCCCAAGTCACTGGACAGGCATAAGAACTTGTGATTTAATTCATTTTCTGAATTTAATATAAAATTCAATTGTCTGCCTTTAGCACTAACACAATGTGTCTAGACCAATCACTCATTGATTCCTTAAATATTATGCAATGACATGTAGTACATAATTTATTTGTAACTGTTAGTTGTCCCTGTCTGTATTGATTAGGCTTGACCCCTGTTTCCTGAATATCTTCCAACATATTTCCTATGAAAGGACTGTTTGCAGTTACTTTAAAAGTATATCTTGTTATACTTCAGTTGCTTTCCTGCTTTCTTGTTCAAAATCTAACCCATTTATGTAGTGTGATCCTTCCATTTTAACATAAAAAAACATCATTTTCTAATAACATGACTTGTCCTTCTGAAAAGCAAGCAAGTTCTTTTGCCTTTGGCTGATATTTCTGTTGCACCTCAGTTAGCCTCAGAAAACCTTTCTTAAAAATCACAGAACATTGTAGTCTTTTCAGTAATGTAACATGGGTATCTGTAAAAATCAAACAGGCAAATAAAAGCACTCCTCTCTATCATCGTGCACAATACCTCCAAATTAGAAAAGGTTCATACACACTCTTATCTGTTGTTTTTTGTCACAGTTGAATATGATTTTTCCTCAAGTTAGAAGGGTGCAGGGTACAGATAAGTGCATATTCTTATTAACATACACACACACACACAAAGAAAACGCTTATGGTGCAAGGAATCTTCTAAAAGTCATCAGAAGAGCGATTCAGTGCTGGAGCTGTGTAGAACATTAGAATATTAGAAAAAATTAGATGAGAACCAGCCATTCAGCGCAACAAAGCTCACTAGTCCTATCCACTTAATTCCACCAAATAACATCAAGCCTACTTTTTTGAAGATCCCTAATGATGTACTGTCCACTCCACTGCTTGGTAACTTGTTTCATGTGTCTATGGTTTTCTGTGTGAAGAAAAAGTTCCTAATGTTCCTAATTTACCCTTAACAATATTCCAACTCTGTCCCCGTGTTCTTGTTGAACTCAACAACAAGACCTGAACTTGATCCACCATTCTTTTATACATTTATTTATTTATCCTTTTATACATTTAAACACTTCAGTCATGTTACATTTTAGCCCTAGAATCAGCCTAGTCACTCTGCTCTTGACTTTTTCTAGTGCTTCTATAGTTTTTTGGTAGCCTGGAGACACAAACCGTTTACAGTATTCCAGATGATGTCTCACCAGTGCATAATAAAGCTTGAGCATAATGTCTTTGACATGTACTCCACACATTGTGCTATATAACCTAACATTCTGTTAGCCTTCTTAAAGGCTTCTGAACACTGTCTGGCAGTTTTTTTATTCCGAAGGTTTCAACATCCTACCAGGTGTCATCATCGGTGGATAGTTATTAGACATATAGGAATCAAAGGCAATATATAGTGAGTGAGGGGTGGTTTTAAAGGGGGGGGGATGCATTAATAAGGTGGGTTCAGAAGGTGTTGGTCATAAAGTCTTTATTTATTATTTGGATGTTCTTCTTGGGTGGCACGGTGGCACAGTGGGTAGCGCTGCTGCCTCACAGTTGGGAGACCTGGGTTCGCTTCCCGGGTCCTCCCTGCGTGGAGTTTGCATGTTCTCCCCGTGTCTGCATGGGTTTCCTCCAGGCACTCTGGTTTCCTCCCACAGTCCAAAGACATGTAGGTTAGGTGGATTGGCGATTCTAAATTGGCCCTAGTGTGTGCTTGGTGTGTGGGTGTGTTTGTGTGTGTCCTGCGGTGGGTTGGCACCCTGCCCAAGATTGGTTCCTGCCTTGTGCCCTGTGTTGGCTGGGATTGGCTCCTGCAGACCCCTGTGACCCTGTGTTCAGATTCAGCGGGTTGGAAAATGGATGGATGTTCTTCTTTTTAAGCCTGCATATGCTGGGTTCAAGTCCAAGTGTCTGTTAATGGCGTTTTCATTAGAGAACTACAATTCAGCCAGCTCTTTGGCACTCTTGGTATTGGCCCTGGATTTTACTTTCATAGATACGTGTTATTTTCTCCCTTTGTGGATCTCCATATATATGGGGACAACTTAAAGTCTCTGATGGTGGTAATTCCTCGACGATGCACAGGGTTCTGCTATTTAATAATGCCTCTTCTGTTCCTCCCTGTGCTGACCAGATGATTGACAACCTGACAGCCTCTTACATCACTTCTGGTGTCTGTCCACCTCGACCCACCTCTTCCTGCCTGGACTATATTTAACTGGAAGAGTCGCCATCTTGTGCAGTCAACTTTCAGACTTGTGTTTGTAGTGACGGCTCTCTTGCTGAAAAGCACTTAAGTATTTTGAATTTACAATATATAGGGGGGATGTGCCACCCCAAAACGTTATCTGCCTTTGCCCAGTTTTTCTATTTCTGTAAAAATAACTAAATAATGTAATTCAGGGTTACAGGAGCCTATCCTGGCAGCAAACAAGCCTGTTCTTTGAGCCCGCTCACATTCACACAGGGGCCAATCTAGTATCAACACAGAACCTAACCAGCATACCATACTACCTTGAGAAATATCCATGTGGCCATAGGGCAAACATGCAAACTTCAGGTATTGGATTCAAACCCAGGATGCTACCCACTGCACTAGCATGCCACCCATTTAAAAAAACATAATAAAATTTCTTTACATTTATGTAGCTCTTTTCTCACTACTCAAAGCGCTCTCCATGCCAGGAGGACCCTGGATGTGAACCCATGATGTACCACTGCACCACCTGTATGATATTTAAGTAAAAATATAGAAAATGGGTGATGGCACTGCATTTATGATATCTATAGTTGAATCTATTTTGTTAAATATGTTACATATTAAAAATGTTATGCATATTGGAATAAAACAGATAGTTATACACATACTGTAAATGGGTTAGAAACAATAAAGTAAAAACTTTCAAAAACACTTGACTGTCAAAATTGTCTCATCATTTTCCATTAACAGAACACTTAAAAAATAAAATGCAATAAAAAGAATTTTGAATGTCCCTCAGGTGACAGTTGAATAGTTGCTCTCCAGATCACATGAAAAGGGAGGTGTAACCAAAAACAATGTCGGATGCAAAGCATAAGTACAAAATATACACTGCCTTTATTATAACTCTCACAAGATATTTATTTTATAGACTTATCTATAACAAGTTGTATCCAGCAGGGTGTGTTAGCTCCCTTGTTGGAATGAGTTCTTTTGTAATTGCGGCGTGTTACATAACCCAAATCTATATAGATATGATATTAAAAGGCAATACCCCTCCCTTAGTGATACACTGGTAAGAAATCATAAAGATATATTTAACCTAATGGCAAATAACAGAGTGTTCTGACACAATAAAACACTTTTATTAACTTGGTCTAACAGACTAAAGACAACAGTAAAAAGACTGAATTTACTTGGGACCAGCAAATTTTTATTACAACTGCTTTTGTTTGCTTTAGTTTTTATTGCAGTTCTGCTTCTGCGCACTTAACATTTGTTTCCTTCTTTCTTCATTAGCAACACCTCTCAACTTTCAGAAAATGTTTATGGAAATTACAGCACATTGCTACAAATTAAATATTTTTAATCACAAAATTTGTTCACCTGTGATTTCCTAATAGTTTCTGTCTGCTAATTTATTCGCATTATTGAAGACAATAATGAAGCGTGAGCAAATTCAATAGCACATTAAGCATTCTTCACCAACATTTTCCGAGCAGCATTCACAAACACTCTTACAGACATGAGAATTACATTGAAGGAGCTCCTGAAGCTGATTGGGGAGAAACAGAGCACCAAGGCACACCCTCTTAAAAATAAACATTTGTCACATATGATAGGAGGGGGGCTCTTATGGCAGCCCTCGGCACCCAAAACAAAACACACCTTGAAAAACATAAACATAAAAAGTGCAATTACCGACAAAAAAACTCAAGGGAGAAATACACAAAATTGGAAAGTACATATAAACTACAATTATTCTGCCCCTCTGGCCCTGTGTAAACCCTGTCTACCTAGAGCAGTGATTCTTAACCTTTTTTGAGTCACAGGCCCCTTTAAGTCTCTGATGAAATATTTACATAAACACAACTTTACATGCAATGAATATAATGTACCTTATTTATCAAGATTTGATTGTCTCTTAAATATATGACATACACAAAGTATTATTATACTTTAAAGTAAACAATCAAAAAAAACACTCCTTTTTTATGAAAAAAGTAATGGCCACTCATTATAATTATGAAATACAAACCTCTTGTGCAAATTAAAACAGATCTACTACTAAAACTAGGTTTTCTACTACCATTACTATTACTACTACTACATTTACTCTAAATCAACCGTACCAGGCTATATGGTGAATATAAATATTAATTTTTACCTGACCCTCACGGACCCACTGAAACCCATGGACCTCAGGTTAAGAACCCCTGACCTAGAGGGATACCTCACCATGAAAGTTCTTCTACTTCTCAGTCTCTTCCCCCATGCTCCTCTCACTTTCCTTCTGATTCAACTAGCCTCTACTGGTGAGTTGGCTTTAAACCCATTCCCGAACTCACTTTCACCCAAGTCCCAGAGTTCAATTTCAACCTCAGTGATAGCCTTTATTTACTTTAAGGACACCAGACTAGAGCACCCTTAAGAAGATCTTAGTGTCCCTGTACCTTCACTTGTCTTTATAAGTGGCTGGGTCTCTAAGTCAGTATGTTTGCTGTGGATTAGCCCTGCCAGTGTGGCTTTCTCTGTCATTTGGCGGTCTAATGCTTGACTTTGTCCTGTGCTTTTCTAGGGCTGCCTTAGCTCTATCACAGTCTCTTTCCATCCAGACATTCCCTCACATGTTTTTTATTCTTATTGCTTTCACACACCAGCAGACAGGTATACCTAGTTTATTGGAAAAAAAAGCTGTTGCTTTGTAACAAGTCGATGCTTGCCTGAAAGCTGAACCTATGGGAAAATTAGCACAAAATAAAGCACTAATGTATTTAAATTAGGTTTTGTTTGCAGAATGGCATTTATTTTAAATGTAATGAAAACCACTCCAAAAGGGTCTGAAATCGTGGGGCTTGGGGATTCCTGAAGACACAGTTACATTAACTTCATGTCACCCTCTCAGGAGTAATTTTCCCCTTCAACAAAATTAGATAGAATTAAATGAAGATATTAGTATTATGTACATACATTATTTTAGGTCTGCTGCTCTTCTTGATTTTTCTTTCAATTCCAGCTTTTTATAGAGGTTTTAAAAATATTTTTAATTGCTTTGTTTTAATGTGGTATAGTCTGTTATTGATATAAATATAATCAAGCTGTTTTATTGAAATGAATACAAAATTTGTATTTTATTCAGCTACCACTTAAAGGCATAGTTAAACAATCTTTTTATTGTAAAGGTGAAGAGGTAACTTCATTTCTGCCTTCAGTGTATTGTACAATCAAGCTTATTAGATGGGGTCTTTTGTTTTGTAAAAGTGTAACAAAGTTCAATTCATACCAATATCTATTTTATTAACCTGCCTTAGCTGGTTCAGCATTAAAAGACAATGCTGCAGCAAAAGCAGAAACCATCTCAGAATTCTTTTAAAATAAAATCTTTCTAACATAAGATTTTTTTAACTGCATTTTAAGAGGCTGTGTAAAGAAGAAATTGTAATAATTCACATTTTATTTATTTATTGTCTGGCATTCTCCTCTCAGGTGTTTCCGCATATCTTCAGTCTGAGAACCTCTTAGACTTTGCATGGCATACATGCATACTGCCAGAAAGCTGAGCAGTGAAAGATAAAGGGCCAAGAAGTAAAGCATTGTCAATGCCAAAATGCTAAACGAGAATCATAATGAAGAGGGAATGCTTAAACATCCCGTATCAAAATATCCTCATTTCATTATTAGACCACATTGAATCACAGGAGATTTAATTTGGCTTTTTTGACATTGATCAACAGAAAAATATTCTTTAATGTCAAAATGAAAACAGATCTCTGCAAAGTGGTCTAAATTAATTACACCCCCTTTCCCATCACTATGTATTAGATTCACCTTTGAAAGGCATTTCAGCCTTGAGTCTGTGTACACGAGTTTCTGGCAGCTTTACACATCTGTACACTACAGTTTTCTGCATTCTTCTTTGCAAAACTGCTTGAACTCTTTAAAAAATCCAGCCACAAATTCTTAATTATCTGGACTTCAACTTGGCCACACCAAGATAATAACAATTGCTATTTTTAAGCCATTCCTGTGTAGCTTTGGCTTCATGCTCAGGGTCATTGTCTTGCTGGAAAACAAATTTTCTCCCAAAGCTCATGTTTCTTGCTAACTTCATCATGTATTCCACCAGGATTTCATTATTTTTTCTGCATTCATTTTAGCCTATGCCCTTACAGGGCTTCCTTGATCTGCTGCA
This sequence comes from Erpetoichthys calabaricus, assembly GCF_900747795.2. Classification (NCBI taxonomy): domain Eukaryota; kingdom Metazoa; phylum Chordata; class Cladistia; order Polypteriformes; family Polypteridae; genus Erpetoichthys; species Erpetoichthys calabaricus. The sequence goes on from NC_041394.2 coordinate 87,155,732, forward strand.
GAGAAGCTTCCCCAAATCATGATGTGATGGAAATGGTGTGTTTTTGATTGCAGTGGTTACACATGCCATTTAGTTAAATGACCAAAAAAACATAATTTTTGTCTCATTAGACCACATAACCTTCAGAAAACCTTCAGAAACTTCATATTCTCCCATGTGCCTTCTGAGATGTTGTGGTTTTTTTTTTAACAGTGGTATTCTCTTTACCATTTTCTCATAAAGCTGTGTTTGATAAAGCACCCGGACAACAGTTATTATATACACACAGTCTCTCCAGTTTTATTCACTGTAGCTTGAATTCTCATAGGTCTCTATGGTGGCCTCCCTCATTAGTCTTCTTCTTGCACAATAACTCAGTTTTTGTGGCTGGCCTGCTTTAGGCAGACTTACAAATGTGTCATACTCTTTCCATTTCTTAATGATTGGTTTATTTGAGTTCCAAAGAATATTCAGTGACTTGGATATTTTCTTGTAACCATCTCCCTGTAAATTTTGATCACTGTTTGCCTTCATCATGTGGATGTGACTCACCATAAGTTAGAATTTCTAGATTAGGTGCGTTTATACTACACTCAATTGAAACCCCTTGACAACAGACAGGTGATCTTCAATTAATGTGATTATTATTTGATTTTTAAAATCGGCTGGCTGCAGCAGTGATGATTTAGGTGTGTCATATTAAAGAGAGTGAATACTTATGTGATCAATGATTTTGTGGTTTATATTTGTAATTAATTAAGACCACTGTGTAGTGATGTGTCTTCAATTTGACATTAAGGAGTCTTTTTCTCTTATCATTGTAAAAAAGCCAAATTATTTATACATTGATTCAATGTTGAATTGCAATAAAATTTGAAAACTTCTAAGGAGGCGAATACTTTTTATGGCACTGTAATTTAAAAACCTACAGAACAAAGAACAACAGGCATGCTAGCTTAAAGTTTTTATGCAAATCTTATAGAAAATTGTATTCTTAAAATTGGTAATTTCTATGTATTATAAAAGTACTATAACCACATAAGAAAAGTAGACACTATATTTTATTAAGTATTAAGACTTAAGAGTTGGCAAAAATGGCAACACATACAAACAAAACAAAATGGCAGTATGGTAGCACAAAATAACAATAATTCAAAAATATGCTTTATTCCAAAGGCAATAAATGGCTAAAATGTTCTCTGACTCATAACAATATGATATACCAATCCTGAGGTGTACAGAAGACCTAAGAGTTATTTGTACCTACATGACATTTATTCTTTTACAAAATGTTTTATAGGGTCTCCAGGCTGAGTCAGTTAATAAACTGAGCAACAGACACTCTGTACATTAATTAAAGAATTTTCAGAAACACATTACCAGGCACAATGTTCAGGAAAAAAAATCTACCGCTTTAAAGGGTCACAGAATCTTGGCTGTCAAATTACTCTATGTAAAGCATCCCACACATAAGGTTTCAATAAGTTCATATACACTCCTCCGTCAGGAGAATAAAAGTGCCTGATTACAGATAATTTCACCCATCAATTTTAAGTCACTGACTGCTTTAAAAATAGATTAATATAGTCTTATAAAAATTGCTACATCAACAAAATTATATGTGTAAGGTTACAAAATAATAATGTTCACGTTATTGAAATGTAATTTTAATGGTTACAAAATTACACATTTTAAGCTATTCTTTTTTGAAAGGTGAATATTTCAGCATCATTTTTGATTAGTAAAGTATTTATGATTAGGACATGTTATTCTGTAAATGCACAGTTATTTTTGTGTAAATAATGATTTATAAGCTGTCAATGTTTGCTAAAAAAGGCCCTCATGCCTGTTTGTGGAATTAATTTCCTGCTCATTTTAATTTATTTGCTTAAATATATGGTACTTGCCAAAATTACATCTTGGATGACCATATGATAGTCACAAATTTATGGCTGAGTTTCCTTGGAGGACAGCCAAATGCTGCAAACAACTTTAGAACAAGTTCATGTTTAAATATTAATTAATACCAAAAAATGCCTTTTTATTTCATTATGAAAAGACTAATTTCCTAAGATACCTGTGGGTAAGCATTCATTACTATTTTATTTACACACCTGCTAGAAAAGAGCATATATTAATAACTGGACAAGAATGTTAACATTTAAAGTACATATCTTAAAATGTCAGGTTCCTCATTAACATATGGCATACAGATTGGAATCATGAAGAATAATAATACTCTGAAATGCAAAAGAAGGGCAACTTCAGCTTTATTATGTATACTGTACATACAGTGTGGCCTTTTCTAAGTATAGTAAGGGTACCATTTGAGAAATGCAATGCAATTTTTCTTTACAGTGTATCAGGGCAAACTAGTCTTCTCTTCATAGTTAAGTAGCCATACCTCAAGAAAACTGCTTTCAACTGTGCATTAGAAATGTTTGATATTTAAAAAAAAAAGTCAAATCCTTACTTAAATACCTAAGCTCTTTCAGTTGTTAAAGTAAAAATATTGCAGCATGCGCTTTAGGTTATTCTGCTGCATGGCTATAGAAAATAGTAATTTCTACTGACTTTCATACTTTATGAATCATTAATACATCCATTATTAAATCGAAACATGGGTTTAATTTAGTTACATTTTTATTGGAAATATCATGCAATCTTCTACAAATTGGCCAGAGCAAAGGAGCAAAATGTCCACTTTAATTTAAATGATAAGTGCCTGTGTGTGTCCAGCTATGTCTCTGTCATTCCAACAGATGGTGCATCACAAACAATAACAGATATTTTTCTGATTGCGATAGAGAGGAGAAGGGTGCAGAGAATTTACTGAAAGAGAATTGACAAATAAAGTTACGAAGTTGAGATATTTTTGTTTGTAATAAATAAAAAACATGCAGGGTGGAGAGTGCCAGCACCTCTTGACTTTTGTTAGCTGGAGGAGGTAAGGTGGATGGTTTGTCCGAAAACCTTAATTGTATTAAAAACTTAACCACGCCAGGTCCTCCAGTGTGGAAACGGAGAGTCTAAGGTAAAAGAAACCTTTACCTTTGAATTGTAAAAAGAGTAGTGGTTTGTTTATATTGTTAAATAAGCTTTACCTTTTTTTCCTTTTCATTCCTTAATAAGTCACCACTGAGGAAGGGCAGGAACCCAAAATGTCAAAAAATTTTGTTTGGATAAGATGGAATAGTCATTTCATTTATTTGAAAAAAAAAAATATATAACTCACAAGGTTCATAAGTCCTAAGAGACACATACAAATTAAAGAAACAATTTAAGAATGTTTTTTCCCTTTCAGGATTTAAGAACAAAATATTCTCTAATAATATCTTATTTACTTTATTAAAAATGAATGCTGACAAAATCACTGAGAGGAGAGTGAGGTGGGAAAGAAGACCTGCTCTGGAGGAGGAAGAGACTAACAGATATTCCAAAAGAAAAAGCAACAACAATATGAATATGAAGAGGCTGAGGATGAGTATGTCCAAAAGCAACATGATACCCAATACTCTCCGCAGCAACAGTACTACACTAGTTGGGAATTTGAAGCAATTTGTGATGATAGATTTAAGAGGGTTAATTTTAATAAGAGTGATTGGGACAATAAAAGGTACGAATATGATGATAGACATGAAGGTATTAACTATAGAGACGAGTACTTTAGACAAAATAACAGAATACACAGGAAATTTTGGAAATAATTACTGGGAAGAAAGTTTTGCCAATGTTCATGCTTGGAAACAAGCCAGGAAATATCAAGCAGAATGGGATCACATTGGAAAATTCAGAGGTGGTAATGGAAGGAGATATAGAAGAGCCCAATATACCTGGGAAGAACCACAATATACCAGAAGTTATTATGGCTATGGTGGTCTATACTCCAGAAGAGGTAGATTTAATGAAAGAGGTGCAAGAGTTAATGGAAGAAGGGGAAAATTTGGTCGAGGATACTTTGAAGACACTGTGAATCAGGAAAATTTTCAGACCTCATTTAGGAGAGAAAGAGAGGAGGAGGCTAATAGAACATTTTCTCAGAAGGCAAAAACTTTGTTTAGATGGGCCCAATTAAACAGACACTTGAAAATTACAACTTAAGCTCTAAAAGGAGATGCCCCCAGAACAGTTATCGACATTTATAAGACCTGCCTTTGCTGACCCTAAGGTCAAAGAACTTATAGAGGCAAATGCCCAAAACTGGCAGGTGACCATCATGCAAATATTATTTGAGCACTAAAAAAAAAAAAACTGAATGAGACCCAAATAGAAGTTAAAGAAATTCTTAATAATGACCCTAATTGGCAGGAATGCTGGGAAACAGCACCTGATGAGATTCCCAGTGTCAGAGTCTGGTACGTGGATCACCCAACTTACTAAGGATTTGAACAGCCTAAAAGCTGATCTAGTAAAGGAAGATCAGCATAAGCAAATTGAGCTGCAGACCAAATTGATTTTGAGAGGGATTGATGCTAACTTGAGCTTGAAGGATAAACAGACTTTATTGCAAAACATTTTGCAATCAACCAGACAGGGGGGATAGCATTCTGGACAATAGTACATCTAGTTAGATGGGTGAAAAAGAAATAGAAACACACTAGACGGTAGCAACAACCTCCAAGACTTTAGTACAGAAAAAACTTCCCTGGTCACAAGCAGATACAGGAGTCCACCCTACAGGTGAGCCAGACTCCTTGGACAGTGACTGGTGGGTACCCAGAAGGAGTATAGACAAACAGACTAAACACAAAGAGGATAAAAATCAGCAGCAAAGGCAAAGGTTTGGTGCAAATAGTAACTCAAACAGAGATAGAAAGTTTACCACAGAGAGTAAAAAAAAAAAACTGTAAAAAGGACCCAAGAAAAACCCAAGCAAAAGAAACAGTAACCAAAAATTTATAAGTCTGTACATGAGTAGGAAGGATTGGATTTAAGTTTTTATTCATTTAGCGAAATAGATTCATCTACTCCGATGAAGTCTGATCGCTCTAAATGTACATTAAATGAGGTGAATACACAGATAGTACATGGAGTACAAACAGAAAAACCCATAGAAGAGACAACAATTAAAGAGGTAGAGGTGATAGAATTAATTTCCCTACATTCCTGAGAGGAGGAAACAGACATATTGGGAGCCAAAAAAAAAACCCAGAAAGTTTCTACACGAAGCTTCCCAAACAGAAAGAACCTAAAACAAATGAGGAAGGGAAACAAACAAAAGAGAACAAAAACAAGATATAACTGAACTACCTATTCTAAGTAAGAACAAAGAGTCAATACCAGTCGGCACGGTCGTCATACACACTGAGGCTAAAGAAGCAAACCAAAAGTTTAACTTAACTTTGTAGTCGGAAACAGACAGCGACACACAGAAAGCTATCGCACATATATTGGAAGCTGAAATCGTAGATCCTGACCTGTCCTTAGAAATCGACATTATTCCGCCAAATCCTAATCTGAATAAAATGGGATTTTCCTGTTCAACTGAATTGGATCCCCAAACCTCTCTGATCGATTTCCTAAACAATACAACTGTAGTGAATCAAGAGGAACAACCTTCTACTTCCATACAAGTATCGGATACACCTAAAGCTAAAAAGTTAGTTATGGACATCAGTTCCAAAGCCTCCAAATTGATTGCTATCCGGGGGCCAGGATAGCAAACTCCATTTTTTCAATTGGCATAAATAACAAAGATATTCTACATGAAGAGACAATAATTAAACAAGTACAGACCATGCTTAAACTGGCAGCTCCGGCACTTTCCAAAGGCTATGATTCTAAAGTAAGAGTTGAACTACTTAGAAACAAAGACAACATCCGGGAAGGGGAACAAAGAGCTCTTAAAGAGATCTCAGAACTTTAAAGACATAATCATTAAGCCAGCCGATAAAGGCAGTGCCATTGTCATTATGGACATAGAAGACTACAAAGAAGAAGCCTATAGACAGCTTAATGATTCAGAATATTACAAAAAATTGAAAGACCCTATGTACCTGGAAACACAAAGGATAGTACATAATATTGTAAATCAAATGCAGAATGGAGTTATCCTTCAAAAACAAGCAACATTTCTGAAGGATCCTCCTATACCCCGACCCTGGCGTTTTTATACACTACCCAAGATTCATAAAGACCCTAAAAAGTGGACTAAGGAAGAAAAAATACTCCAGGGCAGACCAATAGTGTCTTACTGTGGGAGTAAAACCTACAATATAGCAAGTTTTATTGATTATCATCTAAATCCAATTTCTCAACTGCACCCTACGTATATAAAAGACACCTATGACTTTATTGAAAAGATTAAAACAATCAGAGTGACTGTGAACACACTTCTTTTTACAATTGACGTGAACAACGTATATACGAATATAGAAATAAAACATGGACTAAAAGTAACCCAAGACTGGCTTAAATACTATCCTAATCAAAACAGACCTAATAAATTTACATTATCACTCCTAGCATTGTCTTTAAGTAGGAATGATTTCATGTTTGATGAGCAATACTTCCTGCAAGTTAAAGGAACTGCTATTTAGATCAATTGATGATCTAAATGTATCCAATCAAGACAATATACAGGAAGGAAAATTCATCCCTATGGTATCGACTTACAATAAACAGAATACGGTGGCAAACAAGATTATTAAGACAGGATTTAGCCACATCAAAGAGAAACAGACGAATTTTTAGACAGTACAAGGTAGTGATGGCCTATAAGAAGAACAAGAATTTAAAAAGTTATTTTGTCAAGAGCACACTAGAACATATAAGGAAAAACATTAAAGATCCATGGATGGAAAAATATTGGTATAACAACAATGTAGTAACTGTAACTGTGTCTATTACCTGGCATGTATCCATTGCAAGAAATTGTACATAGGAGAAACTCAAAATAAATTAAGGATCAGATTGCAGGAACATCTGACCAATATAAGAAGCAATCGATTACAAACACCCCTGACAACACACTTTAATGAAGAGGGCACCCAGTGTTTAAGGATAGCTATACTGGAGTGTTACCCTCAATAGACTATTAGAGCCAGAAAATTTCATGAAAAAAAATGGATAGATATGGTAAATTGTATTTAACATAAGGCTTTTAACCTAAAAAGGACTACATTAACCTAAGATACCATAGTAATGAAGTTATCTGGAAAATGGTTTAACAGGTGGAGGCCACTGATATTTTTCCTTCCACATCTTTTCTGACTGTTTTCTTACTAGTTTTGCATTTGGCTACGGTCAGTGTCACTATTGGTAGCATGAGGCGATACCTGGACCCTATAGAGGTTGCACAGGTAGTCCAACTTCTCCAGGATGGCACATCAATATGTGCCATTGCCAGAAGGTTTGCTGTGTCTCCCAGGACAGTCTCAAGGGTATGGAGGAGATTCCAGGAGATGGGCAGTTACTCTAGGAGAGCTGGACAGGGCCATAGAAGGTCCTTAACCAAATAACAGGACCGGTATATGCTCCTTTGTGCAAGGAAGAACAGGATGGGCACTGCCAGAGCCCTACAAAATGACCTCCAGCAGGGCACTGGTGTGAATGTCTCTGACCAAACAATCAGAAACAGACTTCATGAGAGTGGCCTGAGGGCCCAACTGCCCAGCACCTTGGAGCTCGATTGGTATTTGCCATAGAATACCAGAATTGTCAAGTCCACCACTGGTGCCCTTTGCTTTTCACAGATGAGAGCAGATTCACCATGAGCACATGTGACAGACGTGAAAGTGTCTGGAGAAGCAGTGGAGAACATTATGCTGCTATATGTGGTGGGTCAGTGATGGTCTGGGGAGGCATATCCATGGAGGGACGCACAAACCTCTACAGGCTAGACAATGGCATCTTGACTGCCATTAGGTATCGGGATGAAATCCTAGGAACCATTGTCAGACCCTATGCTGGTGCAGTGGGCCCTGGGTTCCTTCTGGTGCCCGACAATGCCCGGCCTCATGTGGCGAGAGTATGCAGGCAGTTCCTGGAGGATGAAGGAATTGATACCATTGACTGGCCCCCACACTCACCTGACCTAAATCCAACAGATAACCTCTGGGACATTATATTTCAGTCCAGTTTATATATAGCGCCTTTGCACAATATATACATAAAGTGTATCTATTACACCAGATGAGCCCCAATAAGGGCGAAACACGTATCGTGTAATGTCTGCATTATTGCCATTCTGAACTAAGTATATAATACTATACTACAATCTACACCCTGTCAAAGAAGCAAACCAGCCACTGTGGTGCAATATCAGAGGTTTTGCCTCAGGCATTGATGTCCAAGGTTTGATACCCATAAAGGGATACAAAAGTGTGTACACCTGATGAGCCCCAATTATGGTGAAACATGAATTGTGTACTCTTTGTATTATTTGGGAGATACTGTATCATATATTATATATATATATATATATATATATATATATATATATAAAACAGTATACACTGTACATATATATATTTATAAACAGTATATACTGTATATATATATGTATATATTCAGGTGCTGGTCATAAAATTAGAATATCATGACAAAGTTGATTTATTTCAGTAATTCCATTCAAAAAGTGAAACTTGTATATTAGATTCATTCATTACACACAGACTGATGTATTTCAAATGTTTATTTCTTTTAATTTTGATGATTATAACTGACAACTAATGAAAGTCCCAAATTCAGTATCTTGGAAAATTAGAATATTGTGAAAAGGTTCAATATTGAATCTATCTAATCAGCTAATTAACTCAAAACACCTGCAAAAGCCTTTAAATGGTCTCTCAGTCTAGTTCTGTAGGCCACACAATCATGGGGAAGACTGCTGACTTGACAGTTGTCCAAAACACGACCATTGACACCTTGCACAAGGAGGGCAAGACACAAAAGGTCATTGCTAAAGAGACTGGCTGTTCACAGAGCTCTGTGTCCAAGCACATTAATAGAGAGGCGAAGGGAAGGACAAGATGTGGTAGAAAAAAGTGTACAAGCAATAGGGATAACCGCACCCTGGAGAGGATTGTGAAACAAAACCCATTCAAAAATGTGGGGGAGATTCACAAAGAGTGGACTGCAGCTGGAGTCAGTGCTTCAAGAACCACCACGCACAGACGTATGCAAGACATGGGTTTCAGCCGTCGCTTCAGCCGTTGCATTCCTTGTGTCAAGCCACTCTTGAACAAGAGACAGTGTCAGAAGCGTCTCGCCTTTGGACTGCTGCTGAGTGGTCCAAAGTTATGTTCTCTGATGAAAGTAAATTTTGCATTTCCTTTGGAAATCAAGGTCCCAGAGTCTGGAGGAAGAGAGGAGAGGCACAGAATCCATGTTGCTTGAGGTCCAGTGTAAAGTTTCCACAGTCAGTGATGGTTTGGGGTGCCATGTCATCTGCTGGTGTGGTCCATTATGTTTTCTGAGGTCCAAGGTCAACGCAGCTGTCTACCAGGAAGTTTTAGAGCACTTCATGCTTCCTGCTGCGGACGAACATTATGGAGATGCAGATTTCATTTTCCAACAGGACCTGGCACCTGCACACAGTGCCAAAGCTATCAGTACCTAGTTTAAGGACCATGGTATCCATGTTCTTGATTGGCTAGCAAACTCGCCTGACCTTAACCCCATAGAAAATCTATGGGGTATTGTGAAGAGGAAGATGCAATACGCCAGACCCAACAATTCAGAAGAGCTGAAGGTCACTATCAAAGCAATATGGGCTCTCATAACACCTGAGCAGTGCCACAGACTAATCGACTCCATGCCACGCCGCATTGCTGCAGTAATCCAGGCCAAAGGAGCCCCAACTAAATATTGAGTGCTGTACATGCTAATACTTTTCATGTTCATACCTTTCAGTTGGCCAACATTTCTAAAAATCCTTTTTTTGCATTGGTCTTAATTGATATTCTAATTTTCCGATATACTGAATTTGGGACTTTCATTAGTTGTCAGTTATAATCATCAAAATTAAAAGAAATAAACATTTGAAATACATCAGTCTGTGTGTAATGAATGAATCTAATATACAAGTTTCACTTTTTGAATGGAATTACTGAAATAAATCAACTTTGTCATGATATTCTAATTTTATGACCAGCACCTGTATTTATATAATATATATATATGTATATATATATATATATATATATATCCAGCTTTCTTGTACTGCATATTATTAGCTTTACCTTGTACTGCAGATTTCTGCTTTCCAAATACAGTAAAATGCTCGTACTCCATTATTAGAATGTGTAAAAATATCATTTATGTTCTTCTGTCACAGGGATCATGTTGTTAAATCTTGAGTACAAAGTGTGTACTATTTAATGCATCCTATTAGTAATGAAAATGGGTGTCACATTCTGTTAATTCATCTTAGGTATATTAGGGACTATGCAAATATTGCACAACATTCTGAAATCCATTTAATTTAATTCAGAGTTGTGGGCAGTCAGCTCTTCACAGCAGTGTAGGCTGTACAGCACGAATCAGCCTTGAATTAGGCACCACTCCCTTGCAGGTCCTCATCACACATACCTCCTCAAACAATCACTTAGGACCAGTTTAGATTTGCCAATTAGTCTAACATGTACCTTTTGGGGAAGTGCAAGGAAAACTCATAAAGACATAGAAAAATCCTTTAAACTCCACAAACCTAGATCCTTGAGTTATTAGTACTAACCACTGCATCACAGTGCCACTCCACACCTGCCATCCATATAATTTAATTACTGTATAATGAGAAGTTCACTGTTCGGTTTAATATATATTACTTGACTTTAAGCACTGGTAGTTTTACAATGCAGAGTTATTAATAGTGTAATAGTAAAATATAACTTAACATAACATTCTAAAAACCCACTATATTAATTTCTAGGTTACAAGAAGATGGCAGCCTATCCTGGCAGCAGTGGGCACAAGGCAGAGACCAGCTATGTTGTGGACACTACTCCAACTTCAGGCCCACTGAAGCATGTCCAATTTGGACTCAACGGTCAACCTAATCAGTAGACCAAAAGGGGATATGGGAGCAAAACTAGAGGGAAACCCGAGCAGGCATAAGAAGAACATGCACAGTCCCTTCTCCCAACAATTGGACTTTGGATTGATGCCCATAATGATACATTCTGTGAAAACTCAACACTCCCTACTATTTAATTGAAATTAATATTTATGTCATACTGCAATATTAGCAATACCAGCACTGTAAACAGAGAACAATATATTTAAAACAACTCTGAAATGTAAGAAATTAGACTTTACAAGCTTAAACCTTTAGTAGAATGTTTTCATTTTTAGAGCAGCAAGGTTATGCACTTTGAGAAAATGGACACAGGCTTCAATTCTGAAATGAATTATTATCAATTATTATTATTAATCTTCTCATTAGACCTTCTGTCAAAGTAATGACTAGGTCAAGGTATTTTCTACTTTAAACATTAATGTATTTAAAAAAGTGTTAGAATTTCTTTTGGCTTTAGGCACAGCCTGCAGGACATAGCACTGTCATAAGTCAAGGAAAGTTTCTTTGAAAATTCTACAATGAATTATCTATTGTTTTTCAAAGCAAAATGTATACTAGCAGAACACACAATGGACAACTGTTTGGCTGCATGCGAGGACACCAATGAATAAGGACAGAATTACTTGTAAAATCATTAAGTACAATAGATTTTGTTTTCCTTTCATTTGGTAAGTGAACATATTCTCTCAGATAGCCTAGTTTAAAATAATCAACAAGCTGAAATTATACTGCGTTCGATGATCACTGCACCTCGTGTGGCTGCTGCCTTTAAAGAATGGAACTTTGTAGATTGTATTAAACAAAGTAACTGTAAATAGCATATGCATTGGCCACCAGGAATATACCACGTCCCCACAAATATAGCATTGACATTATACTGTAGGTCTAATGCCACCCTAAAAAATATGGTGTGGGCTTACTGACACTGAAACAAACTTTTGAAGGAGTGTATGACTAACTTTGTGGATAGATAAGAAAAAAGGGTAAAAAAAAGGTTTGTATTCTTCCAAGCAAAATCTCTCACCACTTTATTTTCTCCTTCATTTTATGATCTTTTCAAATTTGTACGGAAAACAAAGACGTTGGCAATTAAATAAAAAGTAATCTGGAAGTAACCTTATATGGAATTTCACCCACAAGTTGGAAAGCTCTAACGCCTTCTTAATTATGACCTGTTGCGTTAAAAGAGCTGTAATCACTTTTCCACTGCTGTGTTCTTTGTTCTGAGATTGCTATGTTTGCAACAGCACAGCATTTCACAGTGGCTGGTACATGTGCAATCAATATGGAACACTGCCTGGGTATTGTTCTGCTGTCTCCACTGAAGTGGTGTCATTGTCAAGTCTTGTATGATGGTGACTGCATATTACCTGCCGTGTTTGCAAAAATCAATGTAATTCTCTGTTTTCCTACAACAGCTGTTCTGCCACACTGATTTTGTGTTTTTTTTCCAGTGACTTGATCATATCTGTGAATGGAGCTGTTGCTGGTGTAGGCTAATAGTAAAAGTCCGACAAGCTGGAAAGACATTAAAATGATGCAATAAACTGGATGAGGGATGAGAGAGGTAGGTTCAGAGTGTCGCTGTGCTTTATTTTTTTGTTCCAGAGGCAAAAGTATCATGATAAATCATAAAATGGTAGAAGCTACTCCAGTTGCACATAGTAATCAACCAGACACTGAATGAGCTTACCATTTTAAACACATTATTTAAATAAGAACCTGAAGTTTGGATGTTAAATCAGACACAAATTAAAGGCCCGATCAGCCAGAATTACAAAAGTCTTTTCATAAACATCAGACTTTCAAAATGGTGAATATCTGTCATCTAGCAGAAGTCAGAGTGATACAGGGTTTTGAAGATTTAACTGCACTCTCAGTTTTTCAGGTGTATAATTCTCATTCCATGGAATATGAAGTTAACAATTAATAGAAACGTCACCTCCCACATAATTACAGTATATAATGCACTAGGGGGATCCCCCTGCTCGCCAACCTTCCCCACCCACACCCCTGGCCTTAGCTACCCGCCAGCCACTTCACATCTCGGCCACTCATATTGTGAAGAGGGGGGCTGAATGCACCTCAAGGAGATGCGGTTGCTCCTCCGAAACCCCCTCTTAAACGGTGATACAATGGGAAACGTAGGTTTTAAAATAAGACCGATTTAAAGCATGACAAAAAAGTGACATAAAATCGTTGTACTTTTAGGCTTAGGATTTTATATATATACTGTATGTATAGAGTAGATTTACAAGGTACAGTGTAAGTAGCCACTAGTATCAGAGACAGAGGCCAGATTAAGATTATTCAAAATGTTCAAATTGAAACACTTTTTTCTGTTCCTTTTATAAAGAAATATACAATGTTTTTTATTTTAATCAATAGAACATTCATTCGTGTATTTTTTATTTATTCACTTATTTTAATAAGTTGTTGTGACAGGATGGATGCATGTTCAGTTGAGGAATGTCTAGTTCCTAGTTCCTGAAGTTCCTAAAGGCTGGTATACCCACCTCACAAACAGCTGTGTACCACAACGCTTTATCACTTCTCCCTCTGCCTCTCCTTACCTGTGTTCTGCTCCAAATACAGTTACAAATGCAGTAGTCCAGGACCCATGCACCCTTAAATGGTATATGTATTGTCAAATCAAAATACTAATAAAATTATGCTCAACAAATAATTGGACAGATTTGTGTATATTAAATGAACAATGTACTTTAATCTTAACATGGTTTCTCATATGTTTAGATATACTGCCCATTTAGACTTCAGGCTGTAATTACTGCCAAAGGTGCCTCAAGCAATATGTTGAGCAAAAGGTCTGAATATTTGTGTCAACATGATATTTCAGTCTTTTAGTTTTAATAAAGTCGCAAAATTGTCTTAAATTTTGTTTTTCCTTTGCCATTCCGAGGTATTGAGTGCTGGTTGATGAGGGAAAAAAATAGCTGTTTTAAATCCTTTTATTTCAGTTGTATTTATCACAGCTTTATTCTAACAAAATGTATAAAAAGAAAAGGCGTCTGAATACTTTCTGAAGGCACTGTATATTCAATAGGCTGCATCTTTCTGTTTCTTATTTCTTTGCAACCTTTAGAAACTGAATTCCAATGAATTATCAGTTCTAATGTTATTGCAGTTCTGTTTTTACTTTTGCAGGTTGTTTCTACTGTTTTATTCCTAAAGCTTTATCATCTATTTAAATATCTTGTATTTTATATGTACAGTATGCTATTTGAAAGGTGTTATGTAAAAACTAAGGTTGACTGACTGGGTGATTGAAAATGTGTTTTAGCTTATTAACAAACACCCATGTCATTTCATAATAAAAGCCTGTAAGTTAGCTAAAAATCGTCTTTAACAACACAATTCAATCAATACTAGACTTTAAAATTGGTCATGGCTCATTTACTGTATTCCAGTTCTTTAGAAATAGAAACATTATAGAAGCTCTTGGTGGTATCTGCAAAGAGAATTCTGAATATATAATGCATAGCAGCTTTAGAAATTTGGCATAAAAAGCTACCCATATTTAAATCTACTCAAATATTTCTTTTAGCTATGTAGCTTCATCATATTATACTATTACGAATTAATCAGTAGGAATGTTTTTGTGCTTTAATTTATAAAGAAGTTTATAAAGAAAGTGAAACTCATGTGCAAAAATGATTTTGTTTGAAATTCTTTTCAGATTATACGTACTCACTGTAATACTAAAGCTAACGAGTTGTAATGCTTTCGCCATTGAAATTAGTGTAACTGTAAAGACGTGTTCTTATCCCTTTATTATTTAAATATAAAGCACACCAGTCTTCTGTAATAAGAATCGGAGTGCCTTTTTTTTTACTCTATACAGTTTCTGTAGTGTCTGAAGGTACTTGGCAGATTGAGGCCCATAGGCCCTGTGAAGGCCCAGCTGAGGCCATATTAACTGCTAATGATGAACTGCTAAGTGAAGAAAGTCAGTTATTATTTAGTTGCGTTTAATCAGATGGTGAAATCAGTATTTTTAAGTTTTTTTGTTTTTTTTTTGTATATGTGTATATACCCTGCCTGGAGAATTGAATATTAGATGGGTCCCAAATCTCAATATCTATTCAGCCTGAATATTCCTCACCTACTATGTAAATCATGATATGCAGTTGGAATGAGCTTGCTGGAAATAAAAGGGGCAGAGTTATCTGCCATATAAGCATACATGATATGTAAATTTCAGGCTTTCCTAATACTGTACGCAGTAAATTGAACTTACATGACATTTATGCACATTAAATCTGTAAGAAGACAGAATGGCTGCATATTGTTCTTAACATATTTATAGTATATCAAAGAATGAAATTTTATATTATACATTTTTTTTTACATTTTTATTGATTTTAATAAGAAACAAATAACATTCCATACAGTCAAGTCAAATTTAACAGTTTGAAGCAAAATTCGACACCCACCCAAGAGAAAGAGAGGGGAGCCAGCAACCAAAGCTACTCTATAAAAGGAGCAAGAAAAGAAGGGTATCCTTTTCCCCAAAATGAAGAGGTGCTATCTGAGTCTTCAAGACTGATCAATAATTCTTCTGGAATAGTATAGGGTGGAAGGTGAGGAAAAATGGGCCGGTTCTGTTTAGCAAAGTTTCTAGCTTGAAAGTAGATGAGGACCAGTTTTTTTGTTTTAGTACAGAGTTTCTTAAGCAATGGGTTGCTGCCTTTGGGTCATGTGAGGTCGCGAGGCACCAGTTCTACCATTTGTGAATAGGTCACATATGGTTTGTGAAGTGTGTTGCTGTGGGCTACTGCAGTTGTTTAAGCAATTCTACTTACTCTGCTCTGAAAATCGTCCACGATTCTCCAAGAAACAAAATAGTTTAAGAAACACAGTTTTACAGCATGGTGCCTTGTGTTTTTATTCAATATATTTAAAATTGTGTAGGTAGTTTATAAATAGGAATTAGGGGCTTGGACTATTTAAAAGTGCAGATGTTTTATGTTCTTCTTTGTAGTACTAGGGTGTTGTACCATGTTAGCCATTATGAATGTAGTGAGAAGTCAAGCAAAATGACACCTTTAATTGGCTAACTAAAAAGATTACAATTTGCAAGCTTTTGAGGCAACTCAGGCTCCTTCTTCAGGCAAGATGTAATCACATCACATCATAATTATCTACTCTAGTTTTTTGACATACAGATAACATTAGCAAAACTACTTTAATATTAGCGTTGTATAAATTTCACTGGATAGCCACATGGACCACTGACGTCTCCATTTTGTAAGCAAGTTATAGCAGCTAGGATTTCACAGAGCCTCAACAGCTTATCCAGCGTCTCTGTACACAGTGCACTGAGCTGCAGCATTTCATTTTTTTCTAGGAAATTGTTAAAATAAGCCTCACTTTCATTACATGTGTATGAAGTCTAAAGTCTTCATTGTAATGACCTGGGGCCTCATGTATA
Source organism: Erpetoichthys calabaricus (assembly GCF_900747795.2). Taxonomy (NCBI): domain Eukaryota; kingdom Metazoa; phylum Chordata; class Cladistia; order Polypteriformes; family Polypteridae; genus Erpetoichthys; species Erpetoichthys calabaricus. Next base: position 87,172,183 of record NC_041394.2, read on the forward strand.
ACGCCGTGCGTAGAACTCACACTATAACATGGCGTAAGCACAAAAGCGGGATTGTGCGTACGCACAGAAAAATCCAGATGCAGGAATCTGTGCGCACGCATACTTTCACGTTCTTCTACTACATAAATCCCGATTTGCGTGAAAAGTAACGCACGTGCACGCGCCTTCTGTCCCGCCCCAACTCCTCCCAGAATTACGCCTCTTTGAATATGCAAATCAATATAAATAGCCTTCTGTGAAAAGACAATGGGAAAAGCACGGGAGAAAATATAAGAATTTCAGCGAATACCAAGTGGAGGCAAAGGAAAAACGTACTATTTGTTGGTTTAAACAGTGGTATAATCAACAAAAGGAAGCTGATCGAGTGACAGAGTGTCGGAGAAACTCGAAGGCTCAACTTCACAAAGTCGCACAGTGCCCGAAATAAAAAAGAAATCACATATCAAAGTCGCTGTGAAAAGGCGAGTCGTAGCCCACCGTCTGAGTGCCATATGAAAGCTTATTAGGGTAAAGACAAAAAAAAAGGCACACAGTGGGAAAAAAGCACGAAATGTCAACTTTAATCTCGAAATTTCCACTTTAATCACGTTGTTTATTTTGCCATTAAAGTAGAACATCATAAACTTCATCTTAAAATCGTTTATTTTACTAGTTTCTCAAGTAGCATGTTAAATGCTTTTTTCTGTGTTTGATCTTCTATGTGCTCTATGTGTGTGAATCACTACGTGCTTCCGTTCTTTCTCTTTCTCCGACAGGGCACAGAATGCATTACATTCGAGAGATTACAGCTCTCTGAATAATTAAAATACTGAGATGTATACGTGATATCATTTTCATGATGATAGGAATGAAAGCATGTTATTAAACATGGGAACACGGTGATGCAGTGATTGTTCATATCTCACGCAAGAGGCTTGCTGCACCATGTGTGACCTTCGATGAAATAATTTATTACAGAAGTACTGTCTCTTTCAAACGTACTAACCTCCAATTCCTGTCCTTACTTTTCTTTCTCCAATCGCCACACAATCAGCTCTGTAATAGACGTTAAGCCATTTGTAAGCTTAGAACGCCGATTCTTCAAAACTTTTAAGGAACATTGAAATATCTTCGTAGTACATGTTTAATTATTCTATTCGTCTATCCTTCCAGTGTCGCGTCAGCACCAGCAAGAATACAGCGCAAGGCAGGAGCTATCCTTGAACCAGCTATACGCTGCGGCACCGTGTCCTCACATGTTTATTTATTAACAATACAGATTATTTAAATGAAGTTAAAGTTTTATCTGTATACTGTAAGCAACATATTTTGCTGCATTTCATCGTAAAAATGATATTGTCATCATACGCGCTTTATAAAGTAGCGCAGGTTGTGCAATATTATAACTGTAGTGCAAGTTTACAGTGAGGTGATTGAGTGCGTTTATAGTTCATGGGATGAAACTGTTTCTGAAACGCGAGGTCCATACAGGAAAGGGTTTGACGCTTTTTGCCGTGGTTGAGGTAGTGTGTACTTGAAACTATATACCGATCATTCTCTTTCCGATCATCTGCTGCTGTGATTCACACTCAGATACAGTGATATAAATACTCCGAGTGGTGCAGTGAGAGTAATATGGAAAAAGATGATCCGCAGTGGCAACCCCTAACGGGAGCAGCTGAAAGAAGAAGAAGATGCAGTGAGAGTTACAACGCTAAAGCAGTTATGGTATTTGGAATACTATGGCTATTCCCTGGCCCATTATATTGCAGCAGGTTAATTACAATCAGATGCATTACACTAATAAACAATATGCAGTTAATTTCAGTGTATTTATAAAGCCGCGTCAGGAATGTGGAGCTAAGAAAGAAAGGATGAGCACACAGGAACAGTAGTTTGACCATTCTGTGGACCATTATATTGTTACAGGTTAATTACAATCAGATGCATTAAATTTATGAACGATATGCGGTTAATTTCAGTGTATTTGACAAAGCCGCCGCCGTGGATGTGGATCTAAGAAAGAGTAACCACATAGGAACAGTAGCACTGCTTTGACGCTGGGTGCCGCCAGTCTGCAAAACCGAGCGGAGAAATTGCGTACGCCAAGGTATGAGTTACCGTGGAAATGTGCGTGGCTTTACGCCAAGTTTAGGTTTTATACATCGCGATTTGAGCGTGGAAAGGTTCGTACGCAACATTTCTGTGCGTACGCACCGTTTATACATGAGGCCCCTGAACTGGTAAACGGAAAATCCAAAAGACTTTGGCTTGATTTTTAAGAGATCAAAGCCTAGGAGATAATGGGCTTTCTTTAAGACTAAAAAGGGTAGTGTATAATGAGGCAAGGGTCCAAACGCAGAAGTCCTATAATACCAAATACCAAAACTTTCAGTCAAAAATCATAGAATTACACTAATTAAAATGTTCTTCTCTTAACTAAATAATGTTCACGGAGAACTTGTGCTTTTTATTGCAATATTCTAAAGCTAGGTGGTAGGCTGCTGCATGCCACCATCTTACAGTAAATGGCCATGGTTTGAAGACATATTAAGTCAGGCTCACATGATTACCAGCAAGAGTTGTTGTCTACAACAGTATGGCCATATCCAAGAATGAAACACATAAAATAAAGATTAACATTAAAAGAATAAATCACAAAATATTTGAAATAGACATCACAGTGATAATGATGAAAATGAAAAATTTCCAATACAAAATTTCCAAAAATACAAACACACAACAATCTACACATTAACAAGAAGTGGTATGTACAGCGAGTCCTCATTATCTAGAAACACCCAGTGGATTTGAAACTGAAGCATTGGTCCTATGGGAAAAACGAAAATGGTTCTGGCAGGACACTGGCTTAGGGGAGGACTGGTGGAAAGAGACAGGGTCGGGCAGACATTCCAGCCCTCCCCTCTTCCTCTTTCAAGGCTCGGTTATGATATTTCTGCAGGTTTATCTACAAAAACCTTGTTGCAACTTTTAGTAACTCAATAGTCAAGTTCAATTGTCTTCTAGTTGCTTCGTCAGATGCTGTGAACAACCACAGTAGGGTCAATAAGAGGACCCAACAAAACCATCCTATTGGTAGTAGAGACAGGTAGTGTTTACAAAGGGCAGGGAATTAATCAGTATAGGTTTATGACCTGCATCTTTTGGGAATTCCTCATTCATGGGGAACAATTTAATGTTGTTTATTTCCCCACGACTATAATACTGTATATCATCCAAGTTATCTCAGTAGCTAAGATGGGGATTGATTTGTGAATAAAAATTCCTGCTCCTCTGGTCCTCTTAAAATATTTGAAAAATCTCACATACTCAATATCTCCTCAGCTTAAGGTTTTTGAATTGTTTTAAATTATTTAATCTTCAGCAAAAAAATCAACATTTTTTTATCTCTTTGAAATACAGTATTTAGAGAAAAGCCAAGCAAAATGACACCTTTTATTGGCTAACTAAAAGGATTACAATATGCAAGCTTTCGAGGCAACTCAGGCACCTTCTTCAGGCAAGATGTAATCAAGATGTAAAACATTTCATCTTGCCTGAAGAAGGGGCCTGAGTTGCCTTGAAAGCTTGCATATTGTAATCTTTTTAGTTAGCCAATAAAAGGTGTCATTTTGCTTGGCTTTTCTCTACATTCATAATGGCTAACACGGTACAACACCCTAGTACTACAAATACAGTATTTGTAAAGTTTCAGCTACAGAGCCCTGCAACATGTAAACTGTAATGCAATCAGCAATGTCTCAGAATAGCAGTATGGGTGCAGAATGATATTATTATGATCTGTTTCTTCTTACCTCGCATTCCCTCAAGTTGAGACAAAGATTAAACACTTCCAAGTCCCTGACATCTGACATGCCATGCCTGAAAACATGGATTCCTCTCAACAACAGTGAACAAAAAATATCAAGATATCAATAGTTACTAATTGTTGCACAATCTCTTAATACAACTATTAAAACAGGAAAAAGAAAAAACACAACAGAACTAAAATATTGTATATGTTACTTGGAGGCAAACCTAAATATACTGCAATCATTACAATTCAATTCTATCTTTCATCATATTTAAAAGAGAAATCAGAAAAAGTAAAAAGCAGTAATAGTAAGAACTTTTAAATATTATTGCTAGACTAATGACGTTAAACGGGTGAATGATAGAACAATATTGTACAAAAAGGTTCAGAGATGTGGGTTTAGACAAAGGTACAGAGTTACGTAACGTATAAAAAATAATAACATTAAAGTGCTGAATAAATAAGATCGGAAAAAATTATCGAGTTAGTTAGAAGAAGTAAGCAAAAATAAAAAAGCAAAGAGAAGTGACCTAGCTATAAACAATCACAGCCACAGACAGGTAATATAATTATGAATAAATTAGATAAAAGGCATCCATATTTTATATTTATATTTGGGATTTAAATATAGCGTGATACTGACAAATATATTTAACTCAATGCTGCAAAAAAAGTCAAGCAATGCATGAAAATATCTATATTGCGCAATGTAAGAAAGTTCATATATATATACAGAAAATACGGATCAACATAAATGTAACCATTATCAGTAAAAACACACAGAGTCGGTGTCTCTAATTAGAAAACTGCTTGTCCACCAGTTCGGACAGAGTACATTAAAAGATGCTGCTAGTTTCCTCTGTGCTGCAATCCTTTGGAATGTCGTGGATGAGTGTTCTCCAGATCTGATATGATATCTCTGACACTATATATTATATAGCACCTATGCTCCACTGTGAAGTTTGCACTGCAATGAGAAAATATTTGTGAAAATTATTCAGCTACTGACCAGGTATTTTATTTGCTTTGGTGACTTTTGGATCAATTTGGTTATTAGGAAAAGCTCGGCACATAATGAATGGCATGTATCAGTTCTTCTGTGTTATCTACATAATTGAGAAATTGTCTGGAAAATAAAATGCAAGACTGAAGCTGCTGTGAGAACAGCATTTATACTGCTGTGTGCAGTTCCCCAGCCACATAATCAGACAACAAAGAAAGGTAAGACATAGAAACATAACATAATAAAAAACTAAGAAAATGAATAAGAAACAACACCATACTAAATAAATAGAATACACGCTAGATCAAACCAAAAACCGACTAATAACATAACATACAGAATTATATTTAAACAATAACAACAAGATTAAACCCAAAAAAAACTTAATGCCAGGGCAACAATCCTGCCTGAAACATAACACTTTTCTGACTTATGATCTGTTTTTGTTCAGACCCAATTCATTTTATACAAATTTTGGAAGCAATATTCTAAGTTTATTCTCTGCTTTCTCTAGAGAATTCAATGTATGAGGGTAACCTTTAACCACAACCCTAACCTTAACAGGAAGCCCATAGCCAAAAGTCTACGCCTGCAGCACACAGCCGCTGCTTAAAAAATTGATACAGCAGCCTTTTCTTAGCAGTTAGAAGAAAAAAATCCAGAAAGATGCAAATTTGAAGGTTATTAAAAAGAAACTCTACTCTCTGGCATTACATAACACATTTTCTTTATTGCAAAATGTATCAAATTTAACAAAAAAGCAGGCTGTGAATAATTACAAGTTAAGCAATGTGCTTTTTACTTCTTGTCTTTTCCTCATTGGAGTAAAAGGCATGGATTTTGTCAGATTTCCACATTCAACCCCTTCAGGAGTTCCATGAATTCTAAACTGTTTCTCTTTTGCTATCTTCAGAAAATAATTTATTCCAAAGAGTTTTACATTCATCTTCTAAGGCTTTTTCATCCACTGCTGTCTCCCTTAAATTGAGCAGAGACTGCTTTAATTTTCCTCAATGTTTTACTCTACACATTTTCACAGATTTTAGGATTATATAGGATATAGATATATCACAGATATAGGATTCTAGCTGCTCAACAGTCCTGGGTCTCCGTTGTCATATTTTTCATCTCATGAAACGGCAAATGTTTTCAGTTAATGAAAGGTTTGGACAGCAGGTAGGCCAGTTCAGCACCCAGACTCTTCTACTGCAAAGCTATGCTGTTGTAATAGATGCAATATGTTGCTCTAAAACCTGTATATACCTTTCTGCATTGATGGTGCCTTTCCAGATGTGCAAGCTGCCAATTGCATTGGCACCAATGCACCTCCATTCCATCAGAGATGCATGCTTTTGAACTGAGCACTGATAACAAGCCAGATGGTCCTTCAACTCTTTAGTGCTAAGTATGGAGGTACATTACAGACAAAATAAAATAAATAAATAAATACGCAAAGAAATAAAAGTACTGTGAAATGAGTTATGAAATGAGAGCGTAAATAAAGAAACTTGTCATGAAATGAGAGCATAAATAAATAAATGTGTCACAAAATGTTTTCTGTTACTCATTTATTTATTTAATTTTGTCCATAACATTCCTCCAAATGCATCATTGAAATACGGCTTGAAATAAAACTGTCACTTTCACTTGTCAAAGTTGAGAGGGTGGGCTCTAGCTCACCCTCTAGTTATTGATTGGTTGAGTGCTGGATACAGGTTAGAGTAATCAAAATATGATCCATAGGATTCACAAGGTAAGCAAAGCACATACTAAAAAGTTGTGATTGTGAGTGTCCATGGCGGGTATGACTGCTAGAAAAAATTGTTCGGAGTTGCTACATGAAGTGGCAGTTTTAATACAGGAAGCTCTAACCTCTTCATCCCCTCAGGAATCAGCACATGAGGTTTCAGCTGTAATCGCGCCACCTGATAGTCGAAGAGCTACCGCCATTTTGATGACTAGTCACTCCACTCCTGTTCATGGTATATTACTCTATTTTAGGTGGCTGTGCTAATATTGCTGTAAATTTGCTATAGCTATTTGTCTGCACAATATAAACCTGACTACAAGTAAAACAGAAAGACCTGACGGTAGCCACATCACAAACAAAATATCAGTTGCTGAATAATGAAGAGGTATTAAGACTAACAGAAGTATCATGTGAATGTTCCACAATAGTTGGATTTTATAATAATACTCGCCTCTTTATATGAACTTTGTTTCAATGAGTATCATTGAACAGTGCCTATCTTAAAAACCAGTTTTCACCTACTGTAGAATGGTTTTGGTAGACTGAGAATGCAGAATCAATTAGATGCAAAGACTATGGATGAAACAAAACAGATTTATGCGCATTTTTAGGATAATAAACATATAATATGGACAGTTCTTTTTCTTCCTACTAAACGGCTTGTTAGTTATATACATATATTGTTACAAATGTTTCTTTTACTACATTCAGTAACCTACAGCAGAAACATTGTGGAAACAACTTAGTTAATTTTTCATGCTATAAAATAGCTTTCTGTTACCAATTTCCTGCATTGCTCTGCACACTTTTTTCTTTGATTTCTCTATATTTCACTGTATTTCATTTTTTACCTTTTTCTTAATTATTAGTCTTTGTGTTTTCTTTTTTCTCATATCACATTGTCTATATTTTTCATGTAATTGTGTTCATTTTTTATTCTATGTAATTGTTAGTCAACTACCTTTGCCTTTTTCTACCACTTTTTATGTATAAAAGTTTGATTCATTTTCATTTCAGTGTGTATTCTTGATACCATTGGTTTCTGGGGTTTTTTGTTGTTGTTTTACGTGTTTTTTTTTTCCTTTTTAGTAATTCTTTGTTTATCACCATCCACCATTATTACCGTTTAAATTCGGTTTTAAGCATTTATTTCTGTTTTTTTTTCTCTTTCTCTCTTTTGGTGGTTCCTTGCTGTTTAGTGAGCATATTGTTTTTTATATTGTGTTCCCTGGTATCCTGATTCAGTATTACCCTTCTCCTCCTCTTATCCTTTGTCCATCTCTTTTTGTAAAAAAATATAATTATGACAATATAGTTATTTGTATTATGTAGCTACTTCTAGCTTATTTTAACAATCCTCAAAACACGGTGCCCACATTCCAGAAATGATGATTCAGCTCTACATTAAACAGTGCTTTCAGTGTTGTTGCAGTGAAAGAAATACTGTGATGAGCATTTATCAAACACATTACATTTTACCTTTGTAAACAACTATATTGCTGAATGTCAAAATTTAAACGTTTGGCTTCTTTTAACAGCAGAGGTAGCACGGCTATTTGCCCCATATGGGGGCTCAATGAAGCCCAAGGAAGTAATTTAGGTCTACCAGAAGGACACACACTCCAAGCCTGGTAATCATATAATGTACACACATAATTTCTGTTGTCTAAGTGATCTCGCCTCTACCAAAATACCAAATGTATTCGTTAAAGAGAGCCTTGCTTCCTCAGAACTTGGAGAAAAGACGATCTCCTTCACGGATATGATTAGACCACAAATAAATAGCCCAATCAACATAAATGAAACTAATAGAATAGAATAGAATGCCTTTTATTGTCACTATACACATGTACAATGAGATTAAAAGCAGCTCCTTCAGTGCAGACATATATGTAGAACACAACGAGTAAATAAACAAATAAACAAACAAATGGTGGAAAAAGTTGCAAAAAAAAGTTCTGCGACGCTATATACAAATGGAAAGAAAAATAACTAAATCGAGTTATTGCACATTATTTAAATCCTGGAAAAAATAAATAACTTATTGCACTATTGGGTTATTGCACATAATTTAAATATTGCACAATAATGATGATCATGTGCAGTGAGTAGTGGATGTTGGACCCTTAGAGTAATGATATTGTACAGTATACAAATATTACACAGTTATTATTCAGTACCATTTAGATATTGGATATTGCACAGTTGATGGATAGAAGGAAGTCCAGGGGTTGGGGGGTTAGACTGTGTAGTCAGTGCATGTGTGAGTTTAGAATGGTTATGGCTTTTGGGAAAAAACTGTTCCTGAGTCTGTTTGTCCTTGTTGTGATGCACCTGTAGCGCCTCCCTAGGGCAGCAGGTCAAACAGATCAGAGCCAGGGTGGAAGCTGTCCTTGATGATGTTTTTTGCTCTGCTGAGGCAGCGGGAGGTATAAATGTCCATCAAGAAGGGGAGAGGGCAGCCAATGATCTTCTGTGCTGCCTTTACTACTCACTGAAGCCACTCCCTGTCTGCCATGGTGCAGCTGCCGTACCATACTGTGATACAATATGTCAGCAGGCTGTCGATGGACGAGCGGTAGAAGGTCAGTAGCAGGTTGGAGTCCAGGTTGTGCTTTCTGAGGACCCTCAGGAAGTGTAACCGCTGCTGAGCCTTCTTGATGACTGCTGTGATGTTGTCTGACCAGGAGATGTCAGCAGAGATAAGGACGCCAAGAAACCAGAAGGTATGGACCCTCTCCACACACTTGCCGTTGATGTAAAGGGGAGCTAGGTCGGTGCTGTGCCTCCTGAAGTCGACAATGATCTCCTTGGTTTTCCTGGTGTTCAGAGCCAGATTGTTCTTTGAACAACAGGCTGACAACTTCAGGACCTTCTCTCTGTAAGCTGCCTCGTCTCCCTTTGAGATGAGTCTGACCACTGTGGTGTCATCAGCAAACTTGACGATGAGGTTGTTGTTGTGGGCCAGACTGCAGTCGTGGGTGTAGAGACAGTACAGAAGGGGGCTCAGCACACAGCCTTGCGGGGTACCGGTGTTTAGTGTGCAAATGGAGGAGTGGTGGGGTCCGAGTCTCACAGTCTGGAGCCGGTTGGTAAGAAAGTCTTTTATCCAGACACATGTGAGAGGGAGGAGGCCAAGAGTGACCAGTTTGGTGATGAGAATGTCAGGAATGATTATATTAAATCCACAAAGAGCATCCGGACGTAGATCTGCTGCTGCTCCAGATGGATCAGCACAGAGTGGAGACCTACAGCAATGGCGTCTTCTGTGGATCTGTTCATGCGATATGCGAATTGGTTGTTCAAAGTCTTGGGGCAGATAGTCCTTGATGTGCTGGAGAACCAGTCTCTCAAAGCACTTCATGATTACTGGAGTGAGGGCCACAGGGCGATAATCATTTAGGCTGGTGATGGGAGACTTCTTTGGCACTGGAATGATTATGGCTGATTTAAGGCAGGATGAAATGACTGCCTGGGCTAGGGAGAGGTTGAAGATTTTGGTAAAGATAAAGTTGAGCTGGTAGGCACACGCTCTGAGCACCCTACCAGGCACTCCATCTGGGCCGGCAGCCTTCTTGGGGTTCACTGCCAGGAGCACCCGTCTGACATTGTGCCCCTTTACAGTGAGTGGAGTAGTGCAGGAACCCGGTGCAGTTTAGCTCCTCTGCTAGAAGCGTACTCAGATCTCCTGTTGTTGCATCACAGCCTCTGTAGTTTGTGATGTTTTGTATTCCCTGCCACACCTCCCGTGTAGACAGGTGGGACTCTATGCTCCTTTTATGGTCCGTCTTGGCTTTTTGAATTCTACTTTTCAGAGCACCTCGGGCAGCCCTGTACAGAGCTCTGTTACCTGACCTGAAGGCAATGTCGCGGTCTCTGAGGAGTGTACGGACCTGGCTGGTCATTCATGGTTTCTGGTTTGGGAAAACTCGAATGTTTTTGTCCACAGTCACATTCCCAATGCAGAACCTGATATAGTCCAGTACTATTCCTGTGAATGTTGTAGAGAAATAATTTTGGCTTTACAGGATAATGTCAGCAGTGTGAAAAGATCATTAATGTGAAATTACATGGATAAATAAAATGTGTGATATGTAATTGAAATGGGAAAGTCAGCCTTCTTGCATTCTTCCATTTCTCTGCACCCCATTGCTGGACCTCTTTGTAGGTCTCAAGCCTGGGAAAAATAGATGATGAAATGTACGCATGCTTGTTCACATAACAAATTGTTACCCTGCCTGCACAGGGAATAACCAAGAAATGTTTTAAATTTTTATTCAACTGTTATCAAATTGAGTGGCATCTTGTACAGTTGGTTAAAGATTGAGCAACAAGGCACACATTGATAGTACCAGTGTTAGACCAGAACTTTGGAACCTGTGATATTTAGCATGTGTCTATATTATTGTTGCACAGGAAATTAAGTTGACCCAGAGGTCCTTAACAAAAACCTAATCCAGGTCTTCCCCAAGTTTAGAGATGCTGGAGGGTTTGAGCTCCTAAAAAATAAATGTCCAAATAAGGGATAATAAATACAGTATTTAAAAGCATCAGAGACAAGGATTGGACAAGCAAACAATTTATATTCATCCTCTGGAAATACATCTATCTGTTTAATGCTGTAAGTTTAATTTTAACACTCTGGACCTCTTGCAATCAAGAATTTGAGAAGCACATTTTAAAATGAAAAAGAAATTACAAATTCTTGACTTGGAAAACTTTTAGATAGCCTGAAAATAATAAATAAAGGACATCTATCTATCTATCTATCTATCTATCTATCTATCTATCTATCTATCTATCTATCTATCTATCTATCTATCTATCTATCTATCTATCTATCTATCTATCTCCCATGTATAACATGTCAACAAGCATTTCCCTTCACTCTCATTAAAGAGCACAGGCATAATTGTAAAGGGTATGACAGCTCGTGCTCAATTTTACATGTATTAACCTATAAGGGGTAAAAAAGTTGTTTGAAACTAGATTAAGTAATGTTAATGATGTAAAATTCGATGTTAAGGAGTTTAGATCAGGCAAGTACGGGCAGTGGTAGAAGAGTCAACCATTCCCAACTCTGACTGACACAGCAACTGAAGTCAGACCAACTTCCTCAGCAAGTACCGAAAGCAGTGCAGAACCTTACATTGACATTACTGGAGATGATCTGAAGGAGAAAATGGGTTGGTTTCATAAATTCAGGAAATAATGACTGCATACTGTATGTTCTTGGTTTGAGTTTTAAAAAAGTTTTTGTCTTAAGATGCATTACATAAAGGTTTATGTAAAGAATGGCATATGCTGTTTATTTGATCCACAGAAAGCAGCAAAGGATTTTAAAATGGCTTTGCTAAAAGATAATGAACATGAATGACCACTTGTTCGGAAAATGGATATAACTGGTAGTGAGGAAGATTGTGAAAAATCTCTTCTTTACTTTTATAAAAGAAAGATAAATTGGGCCTCCCCCGTTAACCTGTACCCGGGAAGGTAATCAGTACATTGTACAGTGAACACATTTTGTTTACTTCTATCATATTGTGCGAATGATAACATTAATGTATTCTAAGAGATGCAGCTGTTGGAGAGGGTGTGGTCCGACACTTTTTTAGCACACTGCTGGGAAAGGTGCAGTTTGTTTTCAAAATGAATATTGGTGAGATTGAAACTTTTTTTTCTACTGCCTTTTTAGTTGTTTCATCTAATTTGGATGATTTTAAACTGCTGTGCTTGTTCTTTATCAGGAAATGTAGCACGGACATTGTTGTTTGAAGGAGAACCTGTTCACCTGATCCGAAGCACTTCTTAGTGTGAGTGAGAGCAATCTTTTTGAAGCAGCTGGAAGAATATAGGGTTAAATTGGGGTGTTCATTATCATAAAACTCCTAAATGTCTGATGGCCAAAAGAGATTAAAGCCTTTTACAATGCCTGCTAAATATCACAGATCAGTGTGGTAAGAAAGTATCATGTTTGCCACTGATCATGGGGGTTTTTTTCGTACGTGGATTACTCATTTAGCCGGATGTAATTGTTGACGATTTGGCCTGATTCTGGATCTGTCGGTTTTTCGAAACTCTTGCTGGATGTGTTGTCATAGCAACACATCCTAATCCTCAAACCTGCTCGGAGCAGGTTTGTTCAATGTAAACAAGGATTAGCTCACACACTTAATCAGTGTCCGTGCGTGGAATTCATTTAGTCATGACTTCGCCATTCATGAATGACAAACCAATTGATATCGGTGCGCAAATTAGAAGAAGAGAATTTCACATTGAGAGGGTTTTGCGCGATCAGCAAGATCCTTTATTGCTCCTGGAGGAAATTCTTTTCGAAAGATACCGCTTTAGCCGAGGGGGAATATTGTACCTCAAAAATTTATTAGGACCTTATATTCGAAGTCAAACTCGGTGAAGTCGGGCTCTCACAACCACAAAGACAGTAGGCATTGCTTTGAGGTTTTTTGCAAGCAGCAATTTTTTTATATGATGTATGCGATGCGGAAAATCTATCTAAAAGTGCAGTTTGCCAGGCAATTCGTAAAGTCTGTTTGGCTCTGAAATATTTCCTTCGGGTTTTCATAGTGTTTCCTGGACACCTGCGTGTACAGACAAAAGAGGCGTTTCATGCCATTGCAGGTAGGTAATACACAGGTAAAAGCACCCACAGTTCCATAAAGAATCTCACAATCAGCCTAACATTCTCATTACACCCAGGATTTTCAAATGTGATTGGGGCACATGGGACTGATCACAGTGGAGTTTGATCAAACATTATTTGGAAAATATTACCTCTCCATCCCGATGAATAATCAGACATAGTGTCTTCATCAAATATTGGACCTTCGTCAATATCTCGTTGGTCAGACACAGGTTCTAGGAATATGACATTCCCTGCAACTGACCAAACAACAAAAGAGGGCTATATAGAACCTACCTATGGCACACATTGAGGACAAATATATGCAATGATCATCCTTTACCTGAAATGAAGTGACCACTGCATCCTGCCACTGGTTCTGAGGAGGAGCTTCCCCCTGGAATGCCCTCAGAAACAGGGCGATGAGCATTTTGCTGGAGAGTTAACTCTTCTGCAGGGGTTAGGTTTGGACCGCGTGGACCTCCACCTGTTTTTTGCTTGTCCATCTTCTTATTATCTTTAAAATGAATGTTATTTACATCATATATGATTCTTTATGTCAACAATTCTTTAAATAGTTAAATACCAATATTTACCAGTTTGAAGTATATTCTTGTACTTCACTTTAACCTGTTCCCGTGTTCTCCTTGTGCTCATGTTTGATCTGGAATTATGACATATTAAATAATAATTAATCTGACACATAGGAAATGAAATGCTGCTTTCAGTAAGTACAATGCACACACGTTTAATTTGTCGGCCACTTTTTTGCCAGCCGTCTTTTCTGGTTTGGGCTGATTTTGCAGTGTTACCACTTGTGCATATTAAATCTTGAAATTCTTCATGTCCTTCGAATAAAAGGTCTTGCTCCGCTTGTGTGAAAAAAAAAATGCACCAGTTCTTTAGTCATTTTGTTACAGCCTATCAAAGACTTGCTGATCATGTTTTCTAGACTCAATATATATGGGCTTTTCACTCAGTGCGGGCGTGCGCATTCATCTCGTATGATTAGATCTAGCTAGACTAATCTACTACACGGCTGCATTTGAAGAACCGACCTATTCCGGATGAGTTTCACTGGCATTAGTCATCCAAGATGAGGCATCTGATCTTGGATGATTTAAGCGACGTATGGAAAATACCCCCCAGAGCTGCAAAGTTATTTGAAAAAGTAAATGCAAATATGAACCTGACTTTAGACTTGTAAAATAAGGGTCAAATATTCAGTTCACATATTACGTACTGTAGATGACAAAATATTCAGTCTTTTTATTTGCAGATTTGTGAATTTCTACCTAATTTTACATGTTAAGAGACTCTGCCTTTCTAAGATGCTCTTTTTATAGCCAATCATGTTGCCAATTAACCTAATTAGTTGCAAAATGTTCCTCCAGCTGTTTCTTTTTAATACCACTTACTTTACCAGCCGTTTTTTTACAATGTTCCAATGTTTTTGAGACGAGCTGCTGTCATCAAATTCAAAATGAGCTAATATTTTTCATGAATTTTCATGTCTCAATTTCAACATTTGATACATTTTCTATGTTCTATTGTGATTAAAACATTGGTTTATGAGATTCAATCATTGCATTCTGTTTTCTATTAAGAGGAAAAGAATTTGATTAACAGAATACATTTTAAACAAATAAACAGTTAAATATTACAAACAAAACTAAATGTCTATGTTATGTCAAAAGAAACCATCACAAATTATTGCAAGTCCTGTATAAAGGATGAAAAAGAGGCCATGCCATTGCAATTATCAGCATAAAAAAAATGTCGATCTTCAAGATTTAACATGTAGAACATAAAAGGAGACGACACTCTCTACATAAAATGAAGCAAAGACCGTAAAAGACAATGACACAATACTGTTAAAATACATAACTAAGTTATATAATGTTACCTTTCGATGTTTACATTTAATACATAGATAGATAGATAGATAGATAGATAGATAGATAGATACTTTAAACAGTTCATAGTGGCTTTGGTTGATTAAGTATGTAGATGGAGTTCTTGATTCCTAAATGTGATTAGCTGACCAGCTAACACAGAGGAGAGGAAAATAAACAACACCTAAGATTGGTGCAGTAAGAGAAAAACAAACCTCTGGAGGGCCACAGTCGGAAGACAGAAGCGAGCAATCAGTTAATTTTTTATTTATTAATTTTTATTGTAATCATTCCATACAAATAGATCAATTTATAACCAAACAAAATTGAAGACAAATCAAACCCCACCGCTGAGAAGGAGAGCTTAGCCAAAGGAGAATTGCTTAGGGCTTTTTAATAAGGCAACAATAAACAAAAGAAAGGGAGAAATATATATAGGTAAATAAGAAATGGAGAAGGGAATTAAATGCGGTAATAGTTATTTCTGTCATTCTAAAATAATATTGATTAGATCCTGCCAGGTTTTGAAAAAATTTTGTACAGATCTTTTAACTGAGAATTTGATTTTTTCCAATTTCAAATAATATAAAACATCGGTTTCCCACTGACTTATCAGAGGAGAGTTAGGATTCTTCCAATTTAACAGAATAAGTCTGCGTGCCAAAAGTGTAGTGAATGCAATCACCATTTGCTTGTCCTTCTCCACTTCAAGTCCGTCTGGAAGAACACCGAACACAGCTGTTAATGGGTTAGGAGGAATTGTGATACCAAGGCTGTCTGAGAGGCACTTAAAAATTTTGGTCCAAAATGATGTTAGTTTGGTGCAGGCTCAGAACATGTGACCCAGTGAGGCAGGAGCTTGGTTGCAGCGTTCACAAATAGTTAAATTTGATGGTAATAAGACTGCATCACAGAAGTCAGAACGTCCTAGACCACCTGGCCGCCCACCCTCCACTGGGCACAGTTGATACAGTCATCTATAAAGGTTTCCAAGGCCTCCTCATTTCCTCCAGTACCCTAGGTGACTGCAGAATAGAGCACTTTGAGTAGGTGTGGGTGGTGCATAACACCACCACACAGGCTGGGTGACAGGAAAAAAAAAACCAATGGATTAATGCTCAGTAAATTGGAGATTGGCCTATAATTTTCTATGATAGAGCAATCAAGATTATTTTTCTTGAGCAAAGCTTTAATTACAGCAGTTTTGAAAGAATCTGGGAAAATCCCAGAATCTAATGAACACTTTACTATGTCAAGAATGTTACTGATAAGTAGATCAGAAACTTCTTTAAAAAAGCTTATAGAAATGGGGTCTAATAGACAAGTGGACCGTTTTAACTGAGTAATAATTATATGAAGCTCAAATAAACTAATTTTAGTGAAGTAGCTAAGTTCACAAGCTGCTCTCATTGAGGCTCTACAAAATAAACCACCTCTTTCATAACACAGTTGGAACGTTGCTCGATATTAATGCTGCCACGTAAAATATAGGATCACCTTTATGCACATTATCACAGTTAAGTGCAATTTAAATTTGCAGATTACAAGTGGTTAGTCTACTAGCACACTCAGCTGAATTGACTTGTCCACAATTTTTCTTTTACAAATATGTAAGCCTAATGGCAATATAGTAAATTAAAGAAACGTTTACATGATCAAGGGAGTAAGTCATGACATAATATATTATTGATATCCAAACATATATAATGAAGCTGAAGCTAAATTATACAGAAACAATAAACCGGCTACCCCATTTTTACACCGCTTTTTTGCCATACAGACATACCAGAAGACAAATAATACTATGGATGAGTATTTGATATTAAATAGTCAACAAACATTTGCAGCTAAATGATTACCTTTTCCAAATTCAGTTTGATATTGTAGATGGCAGCACTTTCTCAACTCTTCTAGCAAAACATTTGTTAGGATCTTCACATCATTGTTGAGAAGAGAAATTGGTCTGTAGTATACACACTGAAGATGATCTTGATTTTTCCTTGACACCTGACATAGTGGTTTTGGTAAAGAAGTACATTCTCTAATTTAACAGAACACTTTGTATAGAGGTATCTTGGATACCCATGTGGGCATAGTGACTTCTCACTTTACAGTGATTTTATAGGTTTTACTTTTCTATATTCACTAAGTTTACTTCCAACGAGATGGTTAATCTTTACTATCAAACTCTGACCTTACATTTTATGTATTTGCTATACTAAAATCTTGACACGCTTCAACTTCTTCATTTATTTTGATGGCATCTACTTAAAAATACCTTGAGTGTCTCTGAAAGGTTTCCTACAGATATCTATGGAGACGTGTATCTCTTAAGATCAAATATGTTAAAAAAAAATGATCAAATATCAATAATGGATTGTGTCACCAAAACTGTCTAAATCCAAAAATAGATTAAGAGTTGTACTTGTACAGCATAATGATTTAAGTTTTAGAATAAGAGAAATGTGATTGGACATATCAATATCATTTAAGAGCTCAAGCAAGGGTTGGAAACTATTATCATAAAAAAGTAGTCAATCCATAAAAAATGCAATTTACATGTGAATAAAAAAAAAAAAATTCTCATATATGACTGTCATGGTGTTTTTTATGCCATGTGGAATTTATTATTCCCCAATTTAAATACTTGCCATTTATGTTTTTGATACATTTGATTTACGTTTGATTAATTTTATTGTTATGATGGAGTTGTCATTGCATCATCACTTTTTTTTTGTGGCCTTTGCCGTTTTGTTTATAGCAACCTAGCACAGCCATCTTGTTTATTATTGACACTGCTGTGGCCAGGCATGTGTCCAGGGGTGTCATGCATAACACCGTGCGTAAAATGCACACTAAAACATGGCGTACGGACAAAAACGGAAATGTGCATATGCACAAAAAAATCCAGATGCATAAATCTGTGCATACGCCGACTTCCACGTTCTTCTGCTACATAAATCCCGGTCAGCGTGAAAAGTAACGCACATGCACACGCCTGCTGCCACTCCCCAACTCCTCCCAGAAAAATGCCTCTTTGAATAAGCAAATTAATATAAATAGCCTTTAAGCTCAGCGTTCTGTGAAAAAGCAATGGCAAAAGCATGGAAGAATTTCACCGAATACCAAGTGGAGGCAAGGAAAAACGTACTATTTGTTGGTTTGAACAGTGGTATAAACAACAAAAGGAAGTTGATCGAGTGACATTGAGTGTCGGAGAAACTCGAAAGCTCAAGTTAACAAAGTTGCACAGTGCCCAAAATAAAAAAGAAGTTGTCCGATATCAAAGTCGCTGTGAAAAGGCGAGTCATAGCCCACAGTCTGAGTGTCATATGAAAGCTTATTAGGGTACAGAGAAAAGAAAAAAAAAAATAGGGACACGATGGGGAAAAAAGCTCGAAATGTCAACTTTAATTTCAAAATTTCCACTTTAATCACGTAGTTTATTTTGTCATTAAAGTAGAACATCATAAACTTAATCTTAAAATCGTTTACTAGTTTCTCAAATACCATCGTAACTAAAGTAGCACGTGTAATGCTTTGTTTTGTATGTGTTCTTCTATGTGCTCTATGTGTGTGAATCACTACGTGATTCTTAAATGGACTTTCTCTTCTCTCTGAATAATTTAAATACTGAAATGTATACTTGATATCATTTTCATGATGATAGGAGTTGAAGCATGTTATTAAACATGGGAACACGGTGGTGCAGTGATAATGACGAACTGGCGCCCCGTCCAGGAAGTGTGCCTACCTCACACAAGATGCTTGCTGCGCCATGCGCGACCTTTGATTAAATAATTTATTGCAGCAGTACTGTCTCTTTCAAACGTACAATTCCTGTCTTGCCTTTTCTTTCTCCAAGTAACCAGTCACCACACAATCAGCTCTGTAATAGACGTTAAGCCATCTGTAAGCTTAGAACGCTGATTCTTCAAAACTTTTAAGGAAGGTTGATATATCTTCGTAGTACATGTTTAATTATTCTATCTATCTATCCTTCCAGGAACAATCCATGAACGTGGTGCCAGCTCCTTGCTAGCGTTGTGACACTGTGTCCTCACATTAAATTATTAACAAAATAGATTATTTAAATGATGTTAATATTTTATCTGTATTATTGTAATAAACATTTTTCTGCATTTCATCTTAAAAATGGTATCATCATCATATGTAAATACACGCTTTATAAAGTAGCTTAGGTTGTGCAATATTATAACTGTATCACAAGTTTACAGAGAGGTAGTTGTACTTACTTATAAGTACAAACAGTTCTACCATGAGCACTTGATGGACTAATTGATTGTGTTTATAGTTCTTGGGATGAAACTGTTTCTGAACCGCGAGGTCCGTACAGGAAAGGCTCTGAAGCAACTGCCGCATGTGAGAAGTTCAAATAGCCAGCATGGCTGAGGTAGCGTGTGCTAGATGCTGTATACCGATAATTCCGTTTCCAATCAGCTGCTGTCGAGTTGTGATTCCACACTCAGATACAGTGATATAAATCCCTAATGGGAGCAGCTGAAAGAAGAAGAAGGTGCAGTGAGAGTAACAATGCTAAAGTAGCTATGGTATTTGGAATAGTTTGGCCATTCTGTGGACCATTATATTGTTACAGGTTAACTACAATTAGATATCTTACAGTAATAAACAATATGTGGTTAATTTCAGTGTATATACTAAAGCCGCATCAGGGATGGATCTAAAAAAGAAAGGGAAACCATACTGGAACAAAAGCACAGCTTTGACGCTGGGTGCCGCCAGTTTGCAAAACTTGCGAAGAACTTGCATTGTGTACGCACCGTTTATACATGAGGCCCCATCATCAAGTGAGATGTGTTACCCTAGGTAAAAATACAAATCTATGCATAGCAAATTAATTCTTTTAACATATCATCCATCCTATTAACCTAAATTGTATTTGATGCTACCCAATGTCCTACTATCCAACACACTGCTTGGTAATTTACTCCATGAGTCTATGGTTCTTTATAGTGAAATGTATTGGTTGTGTTTAATGTTTACTTCAAATGATTATTCTACGATAAATGGAAAAAACAAATTAAAAAGTAAAAGTGTCTTGGCTATGTTATTATTCTCCTAATATTAACAGGCAATTGCACTAATACTAGTTATACATACAAAATGTGCCTGAGAGTGGTAGGTAATATTAAAAAAAGTTACAAATAATGAACAGAATATAAACTTAATATTAATTACAATAGGGTATGATATAATTATACTAGAAGCAAAGACCATAAATGTAATAGTGATAATGAAATAAGTAAAGAACATAACAGTATTAAAGATAACTATGTTGTACACAAATTTATTTTAGTATCAACAGATATCATGAGAAGCATTAAAGGAGAAGTAGACTTTAACAAAGATACTTGTAACTTTTTCCTTAAGATGGATTAATGTTTATTAGAAATTTTAGAAATACTATTTGCACACCCTGCTAAATTCTAATTAGATTATATCCATGTTTTAAAAAAAACTAATCTTGTTAAGCTGTAAATGTGAGTGTTATCACTAAAAATCACACTAAGCCTGGCTGGAAACAACAGACCAGGGGGCTATTCCATAAAGCGTGTTTATGAAGTTGAAATGTAGCTGAGCATGCCCCGCTGGTTTTCTAATTGAGGCTTAGTCGGTCTCCACGAACAGCAAGTATTTCTCGTTAATTGAAGGCGGGCTTCAGCAATCCACGATTATGTGACCATTCTTGAAATTAAACACTAGAATCCCTGAAGCCTATGAAAAAACTTGTAATCACGGGCCACCTTAAATTCCTTTGCACCTCTACATTACTGTCTTTTGTTTTGTAAATGTGTCAATTAGCACAAGCAGCAGGCAGACTGCTATATCATCTCCCCCCCACCGCAGCTCAACTCGGGCAAAAAGTTCTCCCAGCTCAAGTCTGTATATCTGCGTGTGAGGTGCCTGTAGTTGTATAGGGTAAATAATACATCGTTATTTTTTTAATTTCATGTGTGTTCCGTGTCTATAATGAACTATGTAAATGTAGGATAACAGGAAATGCAAGAAATGTTGAACACATACCTAAAACAGAAACTTTTTTCATGTTATAGTCGTAAAGACAAAATTTTGACATGAACTGTATAATGTATGAAGACTGAAGTCCAAATATCAAATAAACACTTTCACAAATGGTACCCGTATAACAAAATGAGTTCGCTTTTATTCAAGGATTTAACTGAAGAAAAATAAATCAGGTTAGGGTATGACGCTGACATGACCGCTTGAGTGCTGTAGCGGTAAGAACTGCTGACTCATAATCAAGAGGTCACAGGTTTGATTCCAGGCGCTTCCCAGAATTACCATTTTCAGTGGTGAGCTGCTCTTATTGTTACTATTATACAGTAAAAACATACATTTGATTCGAGTTTGTAACAGCTGGTATACATTTATGGTACTAATAAAGGTTAGTGTTTTTTTTTATTCAGTTTTATTTTTCAGTCACGTTCACGCTGATTGAGCGAGGGAAAAAAAAACACAACAAAACACTTTGCTCTGTGATATTTAGTATTGTTAGCTAATTTGTTGTTAGAATGAGTCTGGTTGCTTTATCAGTTGTAAACTATGATTGTAAACTTACTAGTTATTACATCTTTTCATTTGTGGCAATCACCTTTTGTTACCTGTCCTATTACAGTTGCTGAACAAACAGGCCCTAACCTAAATTATGTTTACCACTTTTTTAAGTCACTTTGGATAAAACCACCTGCCAAATAAATGTAAATTTAAAAATCCAGGAAAGTACAAAAGTAAAAAAGCACAGTAAATTACAAGTAACACTCCACTACCTACCACGTTACAATAATATATAAGATGGAGGGCAGTTACTGGTGGCGATAGCAGGTGGCCCCGTCTCTTGGGGGGACTGGCCACAAAACACATGGGACATTATCAAGGCATGTTCTAATTAAAATATCCAGAAAGTCTAATGTACAAAATAAACAAAAGAAGTATTAACATAAATAAATAGCACAAAACTGGACAAAATAAACAGGAAACTTTGAACCCTGGCCGGGGAGAAATACTGGCTGAAACATGACTGAATTTAAGTGTGAAGCCATTGCAGTATACAGTGTGTTATAGGATTGCTTTGAAAAGTTAAGAGTTTTATTTAATTATCATACAATAAAATAACATGCTGCATAGACGGTGGTGTTTTTTTCAGCATGTCCAATACATTTTTTTAAGCACTGCAAAAGTGACGATTCTCTGTACTTAATTAATAAAAATTTGGATATCTGAACCAATTTATTAATGGAACAGTCTCCCAGCTGAGGGCTTCTGAGTATTACCACACCTAAGAACATTTTATATGGGGCAACTCCACATTAGTAGAGAGACCACCCTTGATCAAGGATTCTGATATTTTTCCACATCCTACACAAGCTTAGGCTGATCATCTGCTAGAGACCATTTGCCACATCCCAGAAGTCAGTTTCCATTGTAAAGGTCTTGCATGCCTGGATTCATCTCACTCTTGCCAATGGCACAGAATCCATTTCTTCATTAGGGGATGAGAGTTGTGTTTATTTGTTGAGGTTTAGTAGTGACAGGGAGACATACAAGAGCATGTTTTATTTACAAAACAGCTAGCAGCCTCTGGTGAAAAGTGCTGAGTCTATGCAGTATAATGAGTATAAACAAACAACCATCATAATAATGAAAAAGTTAACTACAAGATGTTTTAAAAATGCTTTAAAAATGACAAAGGAGCTATGACAAAAAACAAAAACTTGAATTATTTATGTTAAATATCAGCTGAACAGCATCTGCTTCTCTGCAAGATCAGAAGAGCTAACAGTTTCACCCAATTCCAATGCCTTCTTTCACAAAAGGAAATGGTCAAAATGATATCACATTTGAATACACAGTCTCATTCAACTCATACAAACAACATTAAACAATAGAAATCTTTAAAAAAATTCTAATAAAATTTGCATTATCATGACCATGTCTGATAATGCACTGAACACTGCATAAGTTAGACCATAGCTGCATTGATGTATTTTATCCAATTTTTGATCCCTGGTTTAAGTATGTTTTCATCTTTTTTGGTAATTTCTGTTGTTTTTAAGTTATTATTTTGTCATGTGTTTTTCGTTACGTAATTTTTGCATTTAATATTGTTTTGTTTAAATATTATTTATTATGTATGTATTGTTTGTGTGTGTGTGTGTGTGTGTGTGTGTGTGTGTATATATATATATGTATGTATATATATATATATATATATATGTATATGTGTATATATATATATATACACACATATACATGTGTGTCTTTGCTAAATCCCTTGTGTTCTGTGGGTGGAACCCCAGGAGGCAGGTCTGCCATGATACCATTGCTTTTTGGATTCCGTCTTTGGATTTCAGTTTGACCATGTTTGCTTTGGGTTGCCATTTTTAGGCAAACCCTTTCTACTTTATTTTTGCACTTTTTTCCCTTACTTACTTTTTTGTGCTTCTTTTTTGGTAATTATGTAATAAAGTCTTTTAACAAGAACTTTGTTTGATTTTTTTCTTTAAGCCAGAGGTTTATAGTCCTCCTCTACCTTGAAGGGCATTATTAAGTAAAATATTTTTGAACTTCAAAAGCCTGAGCCTCATTTTGGGCTTGTGCAGGCCAAAAAGCCTGAATTTTAGTTTGAGGATAGGCTGCCTGAGGTGAAGCCTGCTTCTGAGGCTTACATCTAGCAGAGTCCTAGGGCAGGGGTAGGCAACGTCGGTCCTGGTGAGCCGCAGTGGCTACAGGTTTTCATTCCAACCCAATTGCTTAATTAGAAACCAATCATTGCCAATCTCAGACCTTATTTAATTTTATGGCTTGTTAGTCTGTGCAATGTAAGGCTCTTATATCGTAGATTTTTTTCCTTTCCAAAGATATCATCCAAATGATATGAAGCCTAAAACAGATCATTTTCAGTCTGTCACATTTTTCTATTAAGTGTTTTATTAAATCAAACAGTGCATGATGAACACACACAGATGTAATTGGAAAAAAGCTAGCTGGAGAACTGCTGGCTGCTTTGTCTTTTACATCTTATTGCTAATAAGGAGCAATTAAAACACTGAATGCAGCAGTTTAAGATTGAAATAAGCAATTAAGGTTGGAGAACCTTAACAAGCGAGACCACTAAAATGAAGCATCAAAATGTCACTTAAACAATATGTGCTTCATCAGCAATAATTGAGTTCTCGTTAAGGAACTGGGTTGGAATAAAAACCTGCACATACTGCGGCTCACCAGGACCGACGTTGCCTACCCCTGTCCTAGGGGGTATTTTCCATACGTCACTTAAATCATCCGAGATCAGACTCATCTTGGATGAGTTAATGCCAGTGAAATTCATCTGGGATAAGTCGGCTCTTCAAACACAGCCGTGTAGTAGATTAGTCTAGCTGGATCTAATCATCCGAGATGAATGCGTGCGCCCGCGCTGATTGAAAAGCCCATATATATTGAGTCTAGAAAACATGATCAGGAAGTCTTTGATAGGCTGTAACAAAATGACAAAAGAACGGGCGCATTTTTTTTCACACAAGCGGAGCAAGACCTTTCATTTGAATGACATGAAGAATTTCAAGGTTTAATATGGCACAAGGGGTAACACTGCAAAAGCAGCCCAAACCAGAAAAGACGGCTGGCAAAAAGTGGCCGACAAATTAAACGCGTGCGCATTGTACTTACTGAAAGCAGCGTTTCATTTCCTATGTGTCAGATTAATTATTATTTAATATGTCATAATTCGAGATCAAACGTGAGCACAAGGAGAACACGGGAACAGGTTAAAGTGAAGTACAAGAATATACTTCAAACTGGTAAATATTGGTATATAACTACTTAAAGAATTGATGACATAAAGAATCATATATAATGTAAAGAACATTAATTTTAAAGCTAATAGAAGGCAGACAAGCAAAAAACAGGTGGAGGTCCAGAACTAACCCCTGCAGAAGAGTTGGCTCTCCAGCAAAATGCCCATCGCCCTGTTTCTGAGGGCATTCCACGGGGAAGCTCCTCCTCAGAACCAGTGTCAGGATGCAGTGGTCACTTCATTACAGGTAAAGGATGGTCATTGCATATATTTGTCCTCAATGTGTGCCATAGGTATGTTCCATATAGCCCTCTATTTTTGTTGGGTCAGTTGCAGGGAATGTCATATCCCTAGAACCTGTGTCTGACCAACGAGATATTGACGAAGATCAAATATTTGATGAAGACACTGTGTCTGATTATTCATCAGGAGGAGAGGTACATTTTCCAAATAATGTTTGATCAAACTCCACTGTGATCAGTCCCATGCGCCCCAATCACATTTGGAAATCCTGGGTAATGAGAATGTTAGGCTGATTGTGAGATTCTTTATGGAACTGTGGGTGTTTTTACCTGTGTATTACCCTCCTGCAATGGCATGAAACGCCTCTTTTGTCTGCACATGCAAGTGTCCAGGAAACACAATGAAAACCCGAAGGAAATCTTTCAGAGCCAAACAGACTTTACGAATTGCCTGGCAAACTGCACTTTTAGATAGATTTTCCGCATTGCCTACAGTATATAAAAAAAGTGCTGCTTGCAAAAAATGCATACTGTCTGTGTGGTTGTGAGACCCCGACTTCACCGAGTTTGACTTCGAATATAAGGTGCTAATAAATTTTTGAGGTACAATATTCCCCCTCGGCTAAAGCGGTGTCTTTCAAAAAGAATTTCCTCCGGGAGCAATAAAGGATCTTGCCAATCGCGCAAACCCCTCTCTATATGAAATTCTCTTCTTTTAATTTGCGTACTGATATCAGTTGGTCGCTCATTCATGAACGGCGAAGTCATGACTGAATGAATTCCATGCATGGACACTGATTAAGTGTGTGAGCTAATCCTTGTTTACATCAAACAAACCTGCTCCGAGCAGGTTTGAGGATTAGGATGTGTTGCTATGACAACACTTCCAGCAATAGTTTCGAAAAACCGACAGATCCAGGATCAGGCCAAATCATCAACAATTACATCCAGCTAAACGAGTAATCCACGTACGAAAAATACCCCCCTAGTCTGGCTTTAATTTATTTTGAGGTTGCTGAATCACAACTCACATTGTTTTAAAAAATGTAACCCTGACTTTTTCATAAATTCAGACACAACTAATTTCCTGTGTTTTTGTTTCAAATATTCTGAAAATATAGGCAATCAAGTATTAATGTAAGTCTCAAATATTTTTTTTCCTTTTTTGTTTTGTTTTTATAAGCTGAAAGATTGTTTTAAATTTAAATGTTACTTTAGTTGTCTTTTTCAGCAAATGGAACTAACAGGAAGATTTTGTTTTTATGGATCATTTACCAAGCTTGTATTAAATGAAAAACATCGTTCAGACTTACAAGGGACTTAATAATTGCTTTTTTTAACAATAATATATAATGTTATAACTAATGAGAACATAGTGTAATGTAAATGCTGAGGAACATCAACAGAGAAGTCATAAGTGAGTTTTCTTAACTGTATAAAATGTTTACCATCATTATTAAGCATAATGCAATACATTCCATATTAAAGTCTGCTGTTTATGACCTTGGACACAAGTTTAAAGAAAACTATTATTCTCATTAAAAGATTACCATATTATTGTTTCATTTTATTGTAACTTTTAACTTTACTATCTTGTCTGCTTTTTTTTTATGTTGTGCTCTAGAGAACTCTATTTGCTACTTCCATGGTCCCAGGGTTTTTCTCCCACATCCATAAAATATGTGCAGGTTACATTAACCTAATATGTGTGTGTGTGTATGTGTGTGATAGTGGAGATGTTTGTATAAATGGGCTCTGTGATGGACGGCATTCCCATCCAACTTGGCCCTTTGCCTAGTACTGCAAGGATAGATTTTAGTCCTCTGTAGTCCTGAATTGGAGTACGTTGGTTGAAGAGTGTTATGTTATGCTATGTAAATACTATTTTCCTTTAAATGCTATATTCCTTTAGCTGTTGTGTACTGTAATACTGTAAGAGATATGCTGTACTACCTTAAGAAGTGCTGACAAAGTTATGTGTGTGCACATCTCACAATTAGATATAATGGTAGCCATTTAGTATGGAAGCACATGTACCTTACATTTACTATGTGTAAAATGTGGTTTGAACAAACAAAAGGGCTAATTTATAGTAATTAAGTGATAGATCATACAGGAATGTTACATTTAATGTTTTTTAATGTTTTAAAAGTAGGATTGAAACAGTTCTTGATTCTGAGTTTGGTTTTGACCTTTGAATTGGTGATTATGTTATTTTGATAATTTGGAACCAAACCCCAGTTGGTTTCTGATGGGGTTCAGTATTCAATTGAATTTAGTTTTCATAAAAAATCTATGCTACTCAATAAAATCATTTATCCAGCAATTGTATTGGCTGGTAGGACCTTACCAATACTTCACAAACGTTTTCTCTTTCAACAACCTTAGAATAGCATTGTTATGCTAGGCAAGCCACCATGGAGCATTTTATGATGGTGACTGAGAAAAAAGATACAGTCAAAAGCCAAAATAGAAGTCAAATCCAGGAGGTCAATCAACACAACAATGAAAGTCAAAAACTAAGCTCAATTCAAAGCTAGTAAACAATAATGAAACAGATTTTTGACAAGATCAACAGGGTTTTGTTATCTACAAATTTGGACAAGGATGTGTTGTGAAAGACAAATTTTTAATCCATTAAGTCATTACTTGGCATCTGTAAAGAACCAAAATGGTGGTGAAAACAACCCCAAAAATATTACAACTATTAAAGTAGGATTAATTTCAATAACCTGACTGCAGAATCAGATAACAGGACTATAAAAAAACACAAAAGAAGTTGTTGAGAAAATTAGAAACACAGGAATACAAATACCTAACGGTCATATAACAGGCCGGTAATTACTTTGAATGGCACAGAACTAACAACGAAAATACTTAATTTCTGAGAGGCATATGGGAGTAGTCAATAGGTAAAATATTTTTCAAAATGACTGTGAAGCTTGTACAGTATGTTAATAAATAGCATATATATATCTATACATTAAAACTCCATAAAATAAAAATCTGTATGGCTAAAGGACACAGTTTTGGAATGTATTTGTTAGAAATGATTAAAGTCAGTGAGAAGGGTGCTATTTAGTTTTTATATAGCTGAGAGACGTTAATCAAGACATCCAAACATAAGACTAGTATATACTGTACAGTGAAATTTACCATAAAAAATGTCAGTCACCCTTTGTGATAAAATATTAGCATCAGGCTTCTGCATGTGTGTAGGACAGTATAACCATACAGAACAATTTTAGGAGTTGTTGGTGTACATTTTCTACAGACTAAAATAAAATGTTCCCAGCTTGGATTAACTGAAAATATTTCCTCTACTGAATTAAAAATAAATAATGCAACTGCTGAAAAATAAAAAAAATTAATGGAAAATATAATAAAGGCTACACTTTATTGTTGATCCCAGTCCTGTGCTAAAATTAGCCATCTGCATATTTTCTATATTTTTAGTTAGGTGCCAATTCATTTTTTTCTCAGTCCTGCACCTTGCGTATCTATCTGCTTTTCACAAATGTGAAGCTTTATGTAAATGATCTCAAGGTGTTATAAAAAAGTGGTAACATTAAATATATATGTGAATACAAAGTACCTGCAAAAGAAATTTGAAAATCAAAGCGTTATTATAAAGTTGTTGACTTGTGATTATTGCTTTGCTCATAAAACATGCTTATTCAGAGAAAGAGTGAAAGAAACAGCTTTATGACTAAAGCAATTAAGAAAGCAAGGCAACAATTTCATAGACTGCAAACAAGGAATCATTGAAATATAATTGTGAATTGCTGTAGAGATCCAATAAGGGAACATTAAAAAAAGAAAAAGGCAAAGGACTCTAAATGACAACTGTAGCTTGTACACAAAATAGATTCATTAACCATATTTGTGTTTATTAAAAGCCAGATGGATTAAGGCCAAGTAAATATTTTTTTAAGATAGTTTGGATTTAATGATTATCATATGGTGTATGAATGGGCTCAAAATCCCACTTATTTTTTTGACTTTGGTACAGTTCTGTACAAAAGTATACTTACTTTTGTTGTTAAAGCTAAATTAAGAATGTCACATCTAAAATACATTGAATGCAGGAGGATACTATATTACAACAGATTCACACCGTCAATAAGACGGTGATTTATTTATTTTTTTTGCTGTAGATTCCAGGGACACACCCAGCCTTGGCCCGACCTGCACATATTCACAAGCAGAGACACAAAACCAACAAATGAATAAATAATATTTTAAATGAAAACCTAATACATAACAACAACAATCAGACAAACCTCCCCTTTCCCCTACGGTGATACAATTGTAACATAACAATAAACAACAACAGTGAATACTCACAACAACGTCCTTATACTGTCCAGTACAGCGAAAGCAGTTGAAATGGTATGGCGTGAAGATGAGAATCCCGAGAACAGCTTCCGTAAAAATGAGTGAAACAGTCCTACCGATAGTTCTGTGAGGCGAGGAGTGAGATTTCCAGGAGCATTCCTTTTGAAGATGCACAATGATAAATCCACCACTATACACACAACAGGCAGGCACGAGACAATCCATTCATCCTTATGGGAAACGATCCAGGACACAATTGACTTTTTAGATGACACATTGGACAGGATACACAATAACACCGATCTCCTGTGGCCTCTTTTGTTCCCAACAGCCCCTACTTCCGTTTCTGTCAGCCTATACGGGTAATCCCCTTTGGGCTGCTGGGAAATGGAATTCCTCCCACGGTAGCACTGCTACAAATTATTGGTTATAACAAGAATTCTACTTCATCCATCTGTCCATTGATCCATCCATTTTCTAACACTCTTATCCACTTCAGGGTAAGAACAGGTTGGTGTTTATCTTGGCAGAAGTGAATTCAAGGTGGGAAACAACCTTGGCCTGGATGCTAGTCTATCACAAAAGATATTTGCCTGCAAGATCTGAAGGCACTTCCACCAGACCACCACAGAGTTGCCAGTAAAATTTAACCTGCATATCTTTGGGTGTTTTGTAAGGCAGGATAACTGGAGAAAAACACTTGAGTGGCCAGGCTGGAATTTGAATCCAGCCTTCTGAAAGTCTGCGAAGCTGTTCTAATTACTGTGCCACTCGTTTCTCAATAAATAATAAAATAATATTCTATACAATTAATGTGCGGTAATTTACACATTACGTTAACCATGCATTAAGTGCTTATATGATTGTGTAGCTGTTATAGTTGCATTGCATTAATGCTAAAGATGAAAAGCAAAAGCTAAAAGCAAAATGTTCAGGCTGTTGAGCCTTTGTTATTTGTGTGCATGAAGTGGAGTAAGCAGCTAAGATAGAATGGAGAATGAGGGATGGAAAAGTAAAGGAACAAAGCTACAAGAGATTTGAAAGGTAAAAGGCCAGTGTGGTTTTGAAAAGCATCCATCTAAAAAGATAAAGGATGAGGTTAAAGGTTAGTCAGTCAGTTATTAAGTGCACAGGGAATGTGTGAATTGAGTTTACACTGTAAATAAGTTTAAATTGTTCCCTTTTTATTCCTTGTGGCAGAGATCAGCAGAAGGGTAATGTTCTCCAGTAGGCTCAGAGAAGTTGATAATCCAGAAAGCACTGACAACCTGTCTCCTTGTTTCACATATGTAAAGTATAGGACACTTTATGTAAAAAAATTCTTAAAGTTCTTTTTGAGACATTATTCTTGCTATGTGATTCTAAAACATCCAGAAGGAACAGATATGACTGGTGCGACAATGAAAATCCATATGTTATGCATAGCCTAAAATTCTGAAGGTGCCATGTTGGATCTTTGCAGCAGAAAGATGTCGTCATGCACATTTTCATTGTCTATAAATAGGCAGCTTTTCTAAATACACTGCATTCTCCCAAAATTTCATGTGCTGGAATGCATTGGTGCAAGGATAGTTTGGAGCCCATTGCCAGGCCTATTCCAAGTTTTAACGTTGTTCGTCAACCTTGTCCGTCAGTTCGGCCTTCTTGCCCAACTGCCTTGTCCCGATTGTTATCCAAGTGATGCATAGCATGCACCCCTTACAGCCAAGAACAGAGCACACTGGCATGGTATGGCTCGGGGGATGTAATCACTACGAGAACAGAGTGACCATTAGTGAGTGGTCATCAGCAGAGATTTTTCTTAGTATATTCTTTTAAAAAGACAGCGTGGTGATACATTAGTTAGTGCTGCTGTCTCATACCTCTGGAAGATTGTCTTGTCTTGTCTTCACTGTCATTGTAGATGTTTTCTTGAATCTGATTAGGTTTTTCCATAGGTACTCAAGTTTTCAACCTATATGTCAAATGTAAGATTAAATAGCAACTCTCAACTGGCAAAGCAGAAATGACTGTGGATGTTCATGAGATTGGTCCTTGTTTCTATGCAGGGTCGTTCTGGACTTGCTTCTAAGAAAAGCTGTTGCTCGTGGTAGATTTTAAAAAACTGAAAAAGAGTATAATAAATTTAAGAAACAATGGTTATAAATTGTTTTATTTTGAAATGTACTGTTCAATATGTAAAATTCTGAAAACACAGTCATTTAATCTGTTGTTTCCGAATTTGTGTAGAAAATCACTTCAGGATAGTGTCATACAGCCAGGGTTTTTATCTGGCTTGTATTTAACATATGTTCTATGGTTGTTTTTATTCATTCTGAATTCATTATTTTTCTTGTGTTTATATTACTTCTGTTGTTATTCATTTGTTAATTACATACAGTTTCATTGAAGAGGTGGCCATTCCTTGTGTTCTGTGGGTAAAACCAGGGCCATCTTAACAGCATTATAGTCTCCTGGGTAAAGCAGTGCAGTGGGGCCCCTACCTACACAACCAGAACCAACATGTGACAACATACATAAATTAGCATGGGGCCCCTATGCTTGTGGGGTCCCCGAGCAACTGCCCTGCATGCCCATGCATTAAGACGGCCCAGGATACAACCCCAAGAGGTGGAGCAACCCTGACATCACTGGTGCTCAGTCTTTCTTCTGTCTATTTAAGCCAGAGAAATTTAATGCTGTAAGGTTCATTTTGTGTGTATTGCTTTCTTTACGGATTATTGAATTTTTCCTGCCTTGTTTCTTAGATTTTGGCTCTGGATAAGTGTTTTGGGACTTGTGAGCTTTGCATTGCCTTTTAGGCAACTCCTTTGTTTGTTTGTTTTTTTTTTCAGAATCCTATCATGCGAAACATGAAAACTAAGAGGAACATGTGGGGACTGGCAAGATCGGGGAAAAAAAACACGCAGTGCTATGCGAATTAATATGAATAATGTTGCATCCGTGCCACAATGTTTTCCAAAATGTACTATACAGGTCATAAAATGAATAATTCCAAATATTATATATACCTATGTCTCTGGTTTTTTTTTTGGCATCATAGACCATAAGGCATATACTAATTCAGCGTGAGCAGGAACGCTCAATAAAACTGAATAAAAAAAATCAAGTGACAGTGAGATACGAAGAAGGAAGGCAGATTTACCAGCGCTTGTGTGTCAGCTTTTGTCCCTCCAGATCAGAGAATGTCCAGTTCCATTGCCTCATAACACCACTTACATCTACAGTTACTCCCAGTTTCAAATAAAACCTAACAGTGTACAACCTAGGGTGGTAGTATGTATCATGATCGTGACTGAGTGAATAAAAGTGAAAAAAAAACGGTAACTTTTACAAGTCCTGTAAATGTACACCGTCTGTTACAGACGCAAACCAAATGTATGTGTGTACTGTATAATATTAACAATAAGAGCGGCTCACTACTGAAAACAGCAAATATAGGAGGCAGTCAGGATCGAACCGGGGACTTTTGATTACAAGTTAGCAAATCTTACCGCTACGCCACGGAAGCTGTTGTATTCGTCTTTGAACCTTTTGTGAAAGTGTTTATTTGATCTTTGGACTTCAGGCTTCACACATTATATAGTTTATGCCAACATTTTGTCATTTACTACTAAAATATGAAAAACGTTTCTGTTTTAACGATGTGTTTACACAGATTATTGTAGAAACGGAACACACATGAAATGCATGTGTTCCAAATAACGATCTATTATTTCCACTCTAAAACTCCAGCACTTCACTCCCAGATAATCAATCAAGGCA
This sequence comes from Erpetoichthys calabaricus, assembly GCF_900747795.2. Taxonomy (NCBI): domain Eukaryota; kingdom Metazoa; phylum Chordata; class Cladistia; order Polypteriformes; family Polypteridae; genus Erpetoichthys; species Erpetoichthys calabaricus. The sequence continues at coordinate 87,205,465 of NC_041394.2, forward strand.
TGCTGGAATAGCAGGCTGCTTGCTGCTTGTCTTAATCTGCACATTTACAGGATAAAAGACGCTGAGGGAGAGGTGCGAATGGATTTAAGGTGGGCTGGATCTATGAGTTTTTTCGTAGACTCTGGTAATTCTAGTGTTAATAAAAGGAAGTAAAGCAAGAGGAAACAGAATCATCAGCGAGAGGAGTGAGGAAAGTGACTTGGTGATGATCCCCATCAGAACCTACCAGGTGTACTCAAGGATGTACCATTTATAGATCTGAGACCAGACCAGTTTATTTGAACAATTTGCTTACATTTGCTTCACCCACTTCTTTCCCCATTTCCTACAATTTATATTTTCTGCCTAGAAACTTTAAGAACTAAATTCAAACTGAACTCAAAAAAGTTCATGTTTTTTCGGCTGTTGTATTTTTGTCATTAGTAATGTGTTATGCATTATTTATCATAAAGGGTGGAAACACATTACAATGTTCAGGGAGTCTGTGAACAGGTTTTCTTTAGGTGCCTTAATACTATTAATATGTATTTCAGTTTTTTACATACCTTTTGTGTAAAAGGGAATTAGTGTTCCTCAGCCACTCTGATAGTGTTGATTGGTTAAATTTGCATTTTTCACAACGAATTTGCCCTGTTTGCCAGTGACCTTGTTTGCTGAATATTCCCCTGGAAATTTGCCTTACAGAAGCTTAAGCAAACTTTCGTTTCCAGTGTCAGTTAATGCTTTGCAAAGCTGTAGTAGCCGTATTGGATGGGAATGCCTGATTTGCGTAGAAGATGCACAGACTTTTTGTACATGCGTACTGTATACATACTCCTTCTCATACTTTACGCCATTGCCTCATTTGCTTTGCACATGTGTAAATAATTTACTTCCTAATTGGTGCTCTAGTCAGATAGGCACACCACATGCATTTTGAAAGAAAACAAATTCAGCATTTGATATTCAGTACACTATATTAATCCTCGAAGGGAAATTGTCTTTTCACTTGCCCTTTGGAGGATTTTTTGTTGAGGTGTACCATAATGAGATTATTATGAAAATACTTTGTTGTTCTACATAGATTCATTTAACATTGTGTCTTCACTGCTGGATTAAACATGTTATGCTCCTATGTAGCAAAGATCGGTTAGTAACAGGAGTAGCCTCCCCCAAGTATACTACGTTAATCCCTTGCATCACAGGCTCTGTGAGTGTTAGCTACTTGTAGTGACAGGAGTGCAGGTGATGCAGAGAGACAGAGAGAGAGAGAAAAAGGACTTGGAGTATTGTGGACTCAGTAAAATTTTATCTCTTGTGAGGCACCATGGCACTCAGGTCACATGCTTGACCACAGAACAGTTGGCAGATGCTTCTCTAGCCCTCAAGGGCATTAAAAAAGAATATTGCACCATTATAATACACTCATGACTAGTTCAGTCTCTCCATCTCCATTGACTTCAATGCAGTTCGCTTTCTGCAGTGAAGTTCCTGAAAGTTTCTGCATTTTTGCCGAACTAGAGGTAAAGAAGGTTAAGTGGGTATTGCTCATCGCTGCTCTCCAGTTATTTCTGATTCCACTCTAGGGAGGTTGGTATATAATTCCTTGCTTTCCTGGTTAGTTCAGGGAGAGTTGTGGATTTTAATGGAGATAACACTTATAGACTACATGATGTATATTTAACTTATTATTTAAATAACAAGTCTATGTGTCTTTCTGAAAATACAATTCAATCTGTATGTCCATTTCGGTGTTCTTTTGCTCAAGGAATACTAGATATGCTGCATGACTACAAAAAGTTACTGCCGGTTAAAAAAGGCAATGAAATATCTACAGTATATGGATTGAAAATGGAGGTCTCTGATGTGGAACAAAAGAATATGAAGGTGAAAACTGTTTTGTTAACCTTATAAAACAGTAGTATTAGTCTAAAGTTAGAACTAAAAGTAATGATTCAAATATTGTTGCATTTAGACCTTCATGGTTTATCTTTTTAATGTAAAACATAGTGCAGTGTATCACAATGTACACATCTTCAAAATACAGGTAAAGGAATACCAAACATAAGTAATTTTAACAAATGTGCTGTCTATAATATTTTATTCTATAAAATGCAAAATCACCAGTGTGAAATGAATAGAGTGTACTAATTGAAACAATCTTTACCCACTGTATATACACTTCTAAGGGTTACTTTAATATTGTAAGAGTTAATTTTACCCTGTGTGGTGGACGACCGAGGCCCATGCCCCTTTGACACTGGATCCAGGGGAGCAGCCATGGGATGCACACTACGTCCCCCAGAACACTTGGTGGCAGCCCTCCTTGGTTGCATCAGGGCCGGTAATATGGAACACCGGAGCTCATCCTGATTGGGCTTCGTGGCCACCGCCAGGGGGAGCTGCAAGGCTTCCTGAGCCCAGGTGGACAGCAACGCAGCCACACCTGGAAGTGCAGCCTAATTGAGGTTAATTACCACCTGAAGCACTTCCGGGTGGGCTATAAAGGGAGTCTGCAGCCACTACTCAGGGCGCCAGAGTCATGAGGAGGAGGAGAAAAAAGCTGCCCGGGGAGGAGTGGAGGAAAGAAGAGTGTGATTTGGGGTGATTTTTATTTGTGTATTTTGGAACTGTGTTAGGGCTGGTGGGATACAGGGAAGACGTGTCCCACGGCTGAAGAAGAAATTAAAAGTTCTTTTTGTTTAGTTTATACGTGCCTCCGTTGTCAGTCTGTGTCAGGTTGGCGCCAACCAAGCACCAATATCACACCTGGTAAATTTGCTATGTATGTGACAAAATAAATTCTTTATTTTTTAGGATTTCAAAAGTCAGTATCAATTATATCATTGCTATTGCATTCTTACACTTTACATTTGTTAACCTTAGTTAACAGGTAATGGGCTTTGTTGTCATAAACAACATAGTACCACATATGCAGAATTGCACACCTAATATTGTAAAAATCACTACAAAATTGTATTATAGTTTAAAATAATAATAAGTAGTGTGAGAATAATTCACTTCAAATTAAAACTGTAACTAAAATATTAATGCTCTAAAAATGTATGCAGATGGTCCAATGAAGACCCTAACCTCTGTTTGAGGTCTGGGGGGAGATTTTAAAACTCCTACTTTCAGGTCACAGCATCAAACCACTTCCTGTGTCATAAAGGCAAGCTAGAATTCCAAGGGCCATCCATGGAAGCATTCCCAAGCAGCTACAGGTATCATTGCAGTCCTGAAACCCTGCCTGATTCAAGATGCAGAGATCTGATAACCTAAAGCAGAAAGCTGTGTAAGTGAGCCAATATGACTCCCTGCTGCCAACCATCGTTCCTGGAATATTTACATCCTGGGTAAAATCCATTACTTATTATTTTGGCACCAAATCTGGGATTTATCAGTATTAACATTGTTTTTGGTTCAGGGTACATAACAGCTCTGATGATGTCTAGGTTTACTCTATATTCTTTTTCTTTCTAAAATAAAACAAAGCTCTTTTTTTCCTTCACCTGAACTAAAGCATAAGAGAATACAGTACTCTTTTTACAAATAATCATTTTGAGGAAAGGATCTTCTCTCGTTGTCATAAACAATGTGGCATCTACTATAATGTACTCTATCTTCATTGTAGGTTTTATCCAAAATGTGCTGTCAACACTATACACTGATGCATATACTAAACCCATTGTATACCAGTGACATGTTTGCCTTAGCCACAGTCTAACATCACAAAAACTTGGAGGCAAACAGAGAAAACACAAAATGATCCAGATACACATGGAATAAATGATTGAAAAACTGTACGAAATGTACAAATGTAAAACCATGCTCAGAGCCTCCAAAAGTCTAGACAGGTAATTGTTGTCCAGATTGTACCTTTGTGCTTACATCTTCAAGTACAATGTTCTTTGTTAAACATGATCCTATACCAATTCATGGCAATCCAGACCACACAGTCATGACAAACCCTAAGCAATAAACAATGGTAAGCAGTCCATGGCAGACATCATATCACACACAAGCCCATGAACTGAACACTATTTGCCAGTCCATAGAGTGTAATACATCCCAGTGGAGATGTTGGTGCTGTAATAGATTGTTGCTTAATATGGCAGTCCCCTAATGTTATTTTTCCTGTGAGTTTTAAGATTCTTCCTGGTGTGTGTAATGTCTTCCAAGAGTCTTTCTGCGTTGTTTGAGTTTTTCAGTGGTACTTTTTGATATCTGCCCTACAATTCTTCCCAGTAACATTACAACCTGTTGGCAAAGCTAAAAAAACACAGCTTACAAACTGCTGTCTGTTTAATAATGCCAAAGTCCCTTTTAAATTCACCAAAATGGACAATTCATCTAGCCATGCTTGACTGTGTCAAGCACGAGAGCCTAGGGAATGTCTCACAGATGTCAGGTTAAATGTTGTTATGGGGACAGATTTAAGTGTGACACCACGACTAATCCATTTTCTGTTTGTTTTTGAATGGAGGAGAACCATACAAAGGACTGATGTAGGTCACTTCCACCAGATGCCACACCTCGTCCGCTTCTCCTCCACTTTAAATTAACCCTCTGACAAGAAGACCCCATTATTCTTGATTGAACCATCGTGAGACACGTCTCCCAACAAATCATACTTTTTTTAAACACAACAAAGTGCCTTTCTTCAGTTTTAATATTTTCCCTGCTTTTCACTACCCGGGTGTTAAATGTGGTTACCTTGTGGTACCACAACTCTTCTTTTTGTTTCCTTTGTCTATTTTACTACTGTTTGATCTTAAAATCTTTTCCGATAGCATTGTCATGATCCATTTCAACAGATACCAATAAAATGTATTATTATTAATATTATTATTATTATTATTACAAACCAAAAATTAAAAACATTTTTATTTCTATATGATTTGAATGTGATGTGAAGACCTGGGGCCTCGTGTATGAATGGTGAGTATGCACAAAAATGGTGCATATGCCCATTTCCACGCTCACATCGCGATGTATAAAAACTAAACTTGGTGTAAAGCCACGCACATTCTCACGGCTGCACAATCCATTGCATATGCATTTTTCTGCTCAGTTTTGCAAACTGGCAGCATCCAGCGTCAAAGCAGTGCTACTGTTCCTGCATGGTTTCCCTTTCTTTTATAGATTCACATCCATGACACGTTCTTTATCAAATACACTAAAATTAACCGCATATTGTTTATAAATTTAAGGAATCTGATTATAATCAACCTGTAAAAATATAATGGTACATGGAATGGCCAAGCTATCCCAAATACCACAGCTACTTTAGCTTTGTTACTCTCAGGGAACCACTCAGAGTATTTTAACTCGCTGTATCTGAGTGGGGAATCACAGCTCTACAGCTGCTGATCGGAAAGCTCTACAGCGGGTTGTGTCAAAAGTGTAGAGGATTATCGGTATATAACTTTCGGCCCTGAAGGACGTTTATAGCACATGCTGCATAAGGAAAGTCACCAGCATCGGCATGGATTCCACTCAGCTATACCGTAGTCTATTTGAACTGCTCCTATCTGGCAAACGCTTCACAGCCTTTCCTGCATGGACCTCAAGACTCAGAAACAGTGTTATCCCAAGAGCTATAAATGCACTCAATCAGTCCCATCAAGTGCTCCCAGTAGAACTGTTTATACTTATAATTACAGTTACCTCACTGTAAACTTGCACTACAGCTGTAATATTGCACAACCTGAGCCACTTTATGAACCATTTGCACTATCTGCACAATATTTACATGTATATTGTACTTATGCTTTCATACTGTATATTTTCATTGTTTTAATTGTATTATTACTATTATTATTATTGTTATTTTATCATTTTATAAGAAAATAAACTTATGGATGATTTGCATATTGAATCTCATTGTACCATACAATGACAATAAAGGAATTCAATTAAATTTAATAGAAGAGGGCATGTGTTTACAGATGATGATGACTGGCTTCTAAGTCGATTTAGATTTCCAAGAGCTATCCTTTTAGAACTGTGTGCTGTTAGAATACTAGGATGTATACTTGATACCATTTTTAAGATGGAATGCATTAAAGTATGCATATTACATTATACAGATAAATTGATAATTTAAATAATGGATATTGTTAATAATTAAACATGTGGAGGCGCTGTGGCGCAGCAGTAGCAATGAGCTGGTGCCCCATCCAGGGATTGTTCAGGCCTCACGCTGTATGCTTGTTGGGACTGGCGCAACCCTGATGGATAGATGAATGTAATAATTAATAATTAAACACATATGAAGATTTTTCAATGCTTCTTAAAAGATTTGGAGAATCAGCATTCTAAGCTTACATTTGGTTTGACATTTATTACAGAGTATATATTGTGGCGATTGGCTACATGCAGAAGGAAAACGGAAGGACAGGAATTGGGGGTTGGTACATTTGACAGGGACGGTACTGCTGCAATAAATTATTTCATTGAGGGTTGCACGCACCACAGCAAGCATCTTGCGGGGCAGGAACAATCCCTGGATGGGGCGCCAGCTCATTGCAACCACTGCACCTCCGTGTCCCCATGTTTAATTCATGCTTTGATGCATTTCATCATGAAAAAAATATCAAGTATACATCTTAGTGTTCTAATATGTTCAGAGAGCTGAAATATGAATGTAATGTATTCTGTGTAGAGTTCAGTGCATGTGCGCTTCTGTCTACAAAAGAGAAAGCCCATTTAAGCACGTAATGATTCACACACATATAACACATGGAATACAAAGCAGTTAATGTGCTACTTTAGTTAAGATGGGATTTGAGAAACTAGTAAATAAACATTGATTTTAAGACTTTAATGATGGAAAAACTACGAGATTAAAGTGGAAATTTCCAAATTAAAATTGACATTTTGACCTTTTTTTTTTCTTTACCATGTCCCTATTTTTTTTTTCTTTTTCTGTACCCTAATTCCATATGACACTCAGATGGTGGGCTACGACTTGCCTTTTCACAGTGGATTTGATATCTCACCACTTCTTTTTTATTTTTGGCACTGTGCCACTTTATGAACGTGAGCTTTCCAGTGTCTCCACCACTCTGTATCACTTGATCAACTGCCTTTTGTTGCTTATATCACTGCTTAAGCCAACAAATAGTAAGTTTTTCTTTGCTTCCACTTTGCATTTGCTGAAATTCTTCTTTTTTCCTGTGCTTTTGCCATTGTCTTTTCACAAAACACTTAACTTAAAGGGCAATTTATATTGATCTGCATATTCAAAGGGGCAACATTCCAGGAGGAGTCAGGGTGGGGTAGCAGGTGCGTGCACGTGCGTAACATTTCACAGTGACCGGGATTTATGGAATAGAAATGCGTGGAAGTTGGCTTACACATGGTTTTGTACATCTGAATTTTTTTGTTAGTACGCACATTTACATTTTTGTCCATACTATAATCCAGCTACATTCAACAAAAATTGAGGAAAAATAATTAACATTCCCTTTATACCAAAAGTTTTACTTGACTTATTCCTTTTGAGAATTCTCTGTGCGTTAGTGAGAAATGCAGTCAGTAATCAAACTTTGGGTTGTTTCCAAAAAGTCTTGTTATAATAAATATTTTTTAAGAGCTATCTGGCACTGTGCATCAGTAACTCATAATTATTTGTGTTGAGCCAACCTTGGGCCTCATGTATAAACGGTGCGTACGCACAGAAATGTTTTTTAATGTCCCGTTTCCATGCTCAAATCGCGATGTATAAAACCTAAACTTGCCGTAAAGCCGCGCACATTTCCACGGTAACTCATACCGTGGCGTACGCAATTTCTCCGCTCGGTTTTGCAGACTGGCGGCACCCAGCGTCAAAGCAGTGCTACTGTTACTATGTGGTCACCCTTTCTTAGCTCCACATTCCTGATGCGGCTTTATAAATACACTGAAATTAACTGCATATTGTTTATTAGTGTAATGCATCTGATTGTAATTAACCTGTAGCAATATAATGGTCCAGGGAATAACCATAGTATTCCAAATACCATAACTGCTTTAGCGTTGTTATGCTCACTGCATCCTGTTGTTCTTTTTGCTGCTCCCGTTAAGGGTTGCCACTGCGGATCATCTTTTTCCATATTACTCTCACTGCACCACTTGGAGTATTCATATCACTGTATCTGAGTGTGAATCACAGCAGCAGCTGATCGGAAAGAGAATTATCGGTATACAGTTTCAAGTACACACTACCTCAACCACGGCAAAAAGCGTCAAAGCCTTTCCTGTACGGACCTCGCGTTTCAGAAACAGTTTCATCCCAGGAACTATAAACGCACTCAATCAGTCCATCAAGTGCTCTTTGTAGAACTGTTTGTACTTATAAGTACAATCACCTCACTGTAAACTTACACTACAGTTATAATATTGCACAACCTGTGCTACTTTATAAAGTGCGTATGATGACAATATCATTTTTAAGATGAAATGCAGCAAAATATGTTGCTTATAGTATACAGATAAAACTTTAACTTCATTTAAATAAACATGTGAAGACACGGTGCTGCAGCGTATAGCTAGTTCACGGATAGCTCCTGCCTTGCGCTGTATTCTTGCTGGTGCTGACGCGACACTGGAAGGATAGACAAATAGAATAATTAAACATGTACTACAAAGATATTTCAATGTTCCTTTAAAGTTTTGAAGAATCGGCGTTCTAAGCTTACAAATGGTTTAACGTCTATTACAGAGCTGATTGTGTGGCGATTGGGTTTTTGGAGAAAGAAAAGTAAGGACAGGAATTGGAGGTTAGTACGTTTGAAAGAGACAGTACTTGTGTAATAAATTATTTCATCGAAGGTCGCACATGGCGCAGCAAGCCTCTTGCGTGAGATATGAACAATCACTGTGCCACTGTGTTCCCATGTTTAATAACATGCTTTCATTCCTATCATCATGAAAATGATATCACGTATACATTTCAGTATTTTAATTATTCAGAGAGCTGTAATATCTCGAATGTAATGGATTCTGTGTCCTGTCAGAGAAAGAGAAAGAACGGAAGCACATAGTGATTCACACACATAGAGCACATAGAAGATCAAACACAGAACAAAGCATTTAACATGCTACTTGAGAAACTAGTAAAATAAATGATTTTAAGATGAAGTTTATGATGTTTTACTTAAATGGCAAAATACACTACGTGATTAAAGTGGAAATTTCGAGATTAAAGTTGACATTTCGTGCTTTTTTCCCACTGTGTGCCTATTTTTTTGTCTGTACCCAAATAAGCTTTCATATGACACTCAGACGGTGGGCTACGACTTGCCTTTTCACGGCGACTTTGATATGTGATTTCTTTTTTATTTCGGGCACTGTGCGACTTTGTGAACTCGATCTTTCGAGTTTCTCCGACACTCTGTCACTCGATCAACTTTCTTTTGTTGATTATACCACTGTTTAAACCAACAAATAGTACGTTTTTCCTTTGCCTCCACTTGGTATTCGCTGAAATTCTTATATTTTCCCCTATGCTTTTCCCATTGTCTTTTCTCAGAAGGCTATTTATATCGATTTGCATATTCAAAGAGGCGTAATTCTGGGAGGAGTTGGGGCGGGACAGAAGGCGCATGCACGTGTGTTACTTTTCATGCTGATCGGGATTTATGTAGTGGAAGAACGTGAAATTTTGCGTTCACACAGATTGCTGCATCTGGATTTTTCTGTGCGTACACACAATCCTGCTTTTGTGCTTACGCCATGTTATAGTGTGAGTTCTACACACGGCGTTATACATGAGGCCCCTGGACATCACTGTAGTCTAGCAGAAACTAACCAAATCTACACAATGTCATCAGTCAGGCAAAAAAGAAAACAAACATCTATTGGAAGTTTGATAGCTTCAGTTTTCCCGATGCAATTTCTGTTTTGTCTTGAAGGTACCTGCCAAACTCCATCCACATTCCATCCACAAAGTCCAAATTTGTATACAGTTGTTCAAAATTTGGAATTTTCTACATGGACAGAGCTCCAATATTTAAAGATTTCTATGGCAAAAAGCTGGTTATTTCTTTTTATTGTTTGGGACCTAATGGCTATCTTTTTTGTTTAACTAAATGGGGTGACCAGGTGGGTACCCCAACTATTTCCCAGACTGTTTGAGTCTACTTTCCAGCTGTGCTACAGTGTTTATTAAATATTTTTGCCGACAATGTGTTAAATTAAAAAATAACAGCAATAATAGGATGCAATTACATGTATTAGTATATTACATTAAATATGTACCTTTAAAAAGCACTTTACAAAGTCATGTAATTAAAAATGTGTCCTAGATAGGCCTGTGGTGGCTCATCAGCTTTCATACACAGCAGAATTGAATTCAAGTGATTTAAAAATGGCATAGATCGATGTGTTAATGGTGGTGTGTCTGTGACTGTTATTCAATTTTATACTATACCCGATAGAGTAGTACTAAATAATTACAACAAGAAAAACAACTATTAATACAAAATAACCAATACTGGCATAAAAGCACTATTGATATTACCCTATGAAAGGTGAAAAGCAAACGAAATGTTTTCCATCTAGCTATTAATCTTAGTTAATACTCAGTACTTTATTAAAATCATATAAAGTAAATAAGAACTTGGAAAGGAACTGATTTATTGCATAACATGAAAATGATAAGTGGTACTTATTTTAAAAATTTTTGTTTCAGTCTGAAGATACACAGAAATAAAAGCAGATTTTCAGGCATGGACAAACTGTACCCTACTCTCAGTAATCCTTTTAGCAAGTGCAAACTATAATCTTCACCCGTCCTTAATATTTTTTTTTTTTTTTTTCATTTGATATATTTTAATAATCACACGAGGAGGTCATTGTCTTTTCGCATGACCTTTGGGGGTCAGACCACAGTTCAGACACAATCATCTTCTTCTTTCTCAGTATACCACAGAATAGTCCTTGTTACATGCCCAGTGGCTTCAGTATTCTTCCCACAGACCAACTGCTGTTTACTTTCTAAATTCTTCCAAAGTTTATATCACTTAGGGGAGCTGCACCTTTTCTGTGTAATTAATTACTATAAATACCGTTTAGCAGCAGGATGAAAATGCAAGTTTTTTACAAAACTAATTTGCAGATACTAGTTTTGTCAATATAGTTTAATCTATGAATATTTAATTGCTTTCCTCTTCCATTCATTTCCCAAGAAGTTACTTTTTTATGGTTAACTTACCTAAAGCAGGAGTAGGGGGCTGATGCATGAGCTACACTTATGCCCTCATCGACATATGACTTGCTTGCATTTGGGCTTCCAAGCAGCTATTTGAGTAGTTAACAAAGAAAATAAACAAAACATGCAAGTTGTTTGTTTGAGATATCTAAACAAAAACTGAACTGTCTCAACAAACTTCTTTGAAGAATAAGTGTGCCAAATTTCAACAACCTTGTTCCATGGGGGGCTGAGTTGTTTCATCCGGATGGACCAACAGACAGACGTGGTTATCACAGTAGGTCCTTCTCACACCCAAAAACAGGTAGATGAATGATTAGAATATTATTTGCCATATATCTTACAAATACTTAAACCCATTTTAATATTAATATTCTATAAAAAAAGTACCGTATTCTTCCTGTCTAATTAAACTCTGTACCACTACAGTCAATATATGGTACAAATAATACTGATTTTATTAAGTATGCATTTAATGAAGGCTTATTTGTTATATATGCTAGTCATGTAATAAGACTGGTAACAAGAAGCGATACTCACAAAATTCTTGGACCTACTTAATCCAATTCAGGATCACGAGGACCTGAAGCCTATCTTGGCAGTACTGTGCAAAAACAATTGACAATAGAAATAGACTGGGTGGCAGTCCAGTACAAGGTCTACTTATACACACACACACCAAAATACACATATTCACACAGGACCATTTTGATATAGCTAGTCAACCTAAGCAGTACCTTTATGGGAATGTGGGACAAAGATTGATACCTCGAGGAAACCCCATACAGACAAAGGAAGAATGTGCAAACTCTACACGAAAACTGCGAATAGGATTCAAACCCGCGATGCTAAGTAATCACTAATTTCATCATTCTTACTTAACAGTGTAATTGTAGTGTCAGTTTCTTTAGACTTTTACTTAATCATTAGCAACTCTCTCCCATTATCACTGTCACAGAAGCTAGACATACAGTAAGCATGACTTCATTATCCTTATTAGGGATTGCTGCTATAGTACCTTTCCTCGTACGATAAAGCACCCCATGAAGAACTTCTGTCTTGGTTTAGGACTAAATTGCTTGTATCTTCCTCATCTTAAAGCACTCCTGCATCTATACAGTAAACATTGGAAATGTGTGAATTTTTATAAACACTGCATATATTCATTGCAAATACAACATCTTTTTTGAAACAGAACACCATAGTATTTCACATTGGTGGAGGATTAACCCTAAATATATTATCAGTAAAGGTGAAAATTAGTACACTTTGCAATTCATTGGACTTTGAACTGTTGTTTTTTATTCCTGGAATTGTACAAAATTGAAAATGAAAAAGTGAAACACAATTCACTTTCTACAATATTTAAACTGGGAAAAGTATTTTGAAATTCAAGTCAATTCAGGTTTCATAAAGACGCTTGCTGCCAAAGTCAATGTTTGGCTCCTGGAGCTATTTTCAAACTAGCATCACTTGATAGATACTGAATTGATGAGTCATGCCCTTGCAGATGTTAGTGAACAAGCTATTCAAGTAAACATGAGTACAAGCCTGATTTAGCCATTCTAAAATAATGACTTTTTAACATTTTATGAGAAGTTTGGATAGCAGTTAGAGGCAGTCATGTGTTTTCAACTACCTTTTTTTAATCAGTTCTCATCGTGCTACTAGAAATAAAATAATTGAGTATGCTTTTGAGAACTAAAGAAGCTTTTTTATTATTTGAATGTTTTGTGTTGGTTTCCATGTAAAATAAATCTTCTCTGGTGATTTATACAAAAAAATGGTGCATCATGTTCCAAGATGACATAATACGTTTTTGCTAATAAAACATAGAAAAAAACATGACTGTTCCCCTTTAAGTAAACTAGAAGATGCAAGAAGCAATGTTGCTTAAAATCCTACAAATATATTGTGATTCTTTAACAGCAGAGCACACAACATTGCTTAATAGTTTAAAAATAAAGAAATGTACAGTAAGTTGAGAATATAGTTGTACCTTAGTACCAACATCCGTGGATACTGAAGTCCCTTACATAAAATGGAGCAGTATTTGTATATAACCTATGCACATTGTCCCGTATACTTTAAATTATCCCAAGATTACTTATAGCACCAGTGGGCACCAATTTCCACGAATTTCAGCTGCTTTCTGCATTATTGTGCTAATGCTTGATTCTTTTTTTACCTACTGTACGGTCCACTTCTGCAAGTGACATGCTTTTCAAAAGATCTAAGATTTTTCGAGAGATTGGGCCTGTTTATACTTGGGCACAGGAAGTTGCAGATGCAGTTATGCACAGAGAATGCACACCCTGGTCTGTTTATAGTTCAAGCATTCTGTCCACAGCACTGTGCGACACTGCAGAATCTCCCATCATTTCCCCAAATGTTTTTTCTTTGCCATTATTTATTGACCTCACAGATATTTCCATTTCTGCCTGAACAAACTTTCAACTTTGCCCAGGGTCTGAGATTTGCCTATTGCTGTGTGTGTTTAATGTTGGATTGTGTTGGTGAGGGAGTGACACTTCACACAACTGTTCCTCCAATGAGCGCATGTTTTTTGACTAGCACGAAAGTCAAGTCAATTTTTTGGTTTGGTGGGTTGGTGCCCCAATTTTTCATGTATTGTAGCACCTCTTTAATGCATTGAAAGACACATTTCTGTAAAAATGTGTAATTTTGCTGTCCTAATTTTACTAAACCTTTCACCTTATAGGTTGGCACCTCGGAGAATGGTTTGGGAGCAGCAATGATGTATGGGAAACGTGAAGTTAAGGGGCCAAATTTGTTTATTAGCAGGAAACTCTGACAGAGAGAAAAACCACACCACTTTAGAGAAGGAAAGGCTTACAATTAAATGGGCAGGAGACAGTTTCAAATAGTACCTCATATTTAATGTGTTTGTCATAGAGAGCATCCACAGGGCTTTGCAATGAATGCAAAGAATCTGGCATTCCAATGCACAAGTGGCACATTGGTGTTTAGCACTATGGCCAATTATGTTCCAGGTATGCCACGTGTCGGGGAAAAAGAAACCATTCATTGGATTATCTGTCCCAACAGAACAACTTGAAATTTTAAGGTTGTGGCTGTGTGGTAATGCACATAGCTAGGCATTACCTGGGCAAAGAAAATAACCTTGAAGTACAGTTTATACCTGTGTGAAAAATAAGTAAAGTAAAAGCACCTAACTTTGTATATATTTGAAGTAGAAGGAAGCACATCCACTATTGTTTTAGCTCTTTTTTGGCAGGGCCCCACTATGAGATGACCAGACATAAGGGGAAAGGTGGCAGAAACCTATGGAGTTTTGCTTGTTGTCCAGGCCAGAGGCTGTGTGGCTACTAGGGAATTTCCTTATGGATCTTGGCTCAGATTGCCTGAAAGATTTAGGCAAAATGAAAATATGGTACTGTCTCTTAACGAAAGTGAAGTTGTAACCAGCTGCCTGACTCTAGTTGAGAATGTGTATAACTGTATGGAAGGAGCCATTAGTAGCTGTACACAGCAGCATTGTAGGGCAGAGAAGAAAGGAAATAGCAGTCGGCATGAGATCTGTGTTCATCAATGAGTACAGTTTCAAGGAGCTGAAATAAAAAACATTCGAGAAAAGTACACATTGCTATGTTATACAGTACAATTAAGTAGCATCTCATCTCACCTCTTCATCTGAAACTACTTCTCCTAGTGAAGGTCATGGTAGCAGCAGGCCAAGTAGGACAGGAAAGACTTCCCTGGGTCAAGTTACAGATTCCATTTGTTCCTGGGGAATTCCCTCCAGCATGTCCTGGGTCTGCCACAGGATCTCGGCCTAGTGGTACATGCCCAGAGTAGCTCCATGGGGAGTTGCCCAGGGGTCTTCCATACAACATGTCTAAACCACCTTCGCGGCCTTGGCTTGATCTGGAGAGCAGCAACACTACTCTGAGGCTCCTTTAAATTCCTGTGGTTCTCAGGCTGTTAACACTAGAATTACCAGAGCCTACGAAAAAACTTGTAAATCCGTCCCACCTTAAATCGCGTCTTAAATCCGTTTGCACCTCTCCGCCAGAGTCCTTTGTCATCTAAATGTGCTAATAAACACAAGCTACTAGCAGCCAGCTAATTCCATCCCCCCACCGACATAGAACGAATTTCTCCTAGCTCATGCCTTGCCTTGATTTGATTATCTGGGATTGAAGTGGAGTTTTAGAGTGGAAATAATATAGCGTTATTTGGAATACACGCATTTCATGTGTGTTCCGTTTCTATAGTAGTCTGTGCAAACACATTTTTAAAACAGAAACGTTTTTCATATTCTAATAGTAAATGACAAAATGTAGGCATAAACTATATAACGTATGAAGCCTGAAGTCCATATAGCAAAGAAACACTTTCACAAAAGGTACAAATAAGAGAACACGTGCGCTTTTATTCAAAAATATAACTGCACAAAAAAAAAAGCCGCGTTAGCATGCCACATTGACACTGTTACTACAACCGCCGCAGTGGCGTAATGGTATCAGCTCCTGACTGGGAATCAGAGGGTGGCGAGTTCGATCCCGCACGGCTCCACTTCGAGAAGTGAACTGCTCTTATTCTTACAATTTTAGAATAACAACATGAATTTGATTTCAGTCTGTAACAGCCGGTGTAACTTATGATACTGGTAAAGGTTAGCTTTTTTTTTTTTTTTTTAATTCACTTTTCATTCTTGCAGTCGCATTCAGAATCAATCCATACAACCCCATCTGACACAGCTGTTTTCACATAAATAAAAGTGCACTTTTATTCAAGACTATAACCGAAGAATAAAGAAAGCAAGTTACAGTTGGTGGTTGATACGACAGCTTGCGTGGTGCAATGCTAAGAACTGCTGATTTCAAGTGACGGTGAGATACGAAGAAGGCAGCTTCGCCAGCGTTTGTGTATCAGAACCCTTTTGGGGGGGCGGTAGTATGCATCGTGGTACACTGCAGACCTATAGCGCGTCTTTATGTCAGATGGGGTTGTATGGATTGATTCTGAATGCGACTGCGAGAATGAAAAGTGAATTAAAAAAAAAAAAAAAAAAGCTAACCTTTACCAGTATCATAAGTTACACCGGCTGTTACAGACTGAAATCAAATTTATGTTGTTATTCTAAAATTGTAAGAATAAGAGCAGTTCACTTCTCGAAGTGGAGCCATGCGGGATCGAACTCGCCACCCTCTGGTTCCCAGTCAGAAGCTGATACCATTACGCCACCGCAGCGGTTGTAGTAAGAGTGTCAATGTGGCATGGTAACACGGCTTTTTTTTTTGTGCAGTTATATTTTTGAATAAAAGCGCACGTGTTCTCTTATTTGTACCTTTTGTGAAAGTGTTTCTTTGATATATGGACTTCAGGCTTCATACGTTATATAGTTTATGCCTACATTTTGTCATTTACTATTAGAATATGAAAAACGTTTCTGTTTTAAAAATGTGTTTGCACAGACTACTATAGAAATGGAACACACATGAAATGCGTGTATTCCAAATAACGCTATATTATTTCCACTCTAAAACTCCACTTCAATCCCAGATAATCAAATCAAGGCAAGGCATGAGCTAGGAGAAATTCGTTCTAAGTCGGTGGGAGGATGGAATAGCTGGCTGCTAGTAGCTTGTGTTTATCAGCACATTTAGATGACAAAGGACTCTGGCGGAGAGGTGCAAACGGATTTAAGACGCAATTTAAGGTGGGACGGATTTACGAGTTTTTTCGAAGGCTCTGGTAATTCTAGTGTTAAAGAGAGTTAGCCCAGAATCCCTGCAGAGAAACCTTATTTCTGCTGCTGTACTCACAATCTCATTCTTTTGGTCATTACACAGAGCTTATGACCATAGGTGAGGAAAGGCGTGAACTGTAGATCGACCAGTAAACTAAGAGCTTTATCTTTAGGCTCCGCTCCCACTTCAACACCATGGACTAGTACGGCACCCATAAAACAGCTGCCCCCACTCTACTGCACTTATTGATCTCACGTTCCTTTCTTCATCACCTGTGAATGAGATTCTGAGATACTTGAACTCTTCCAAAATACTGTGTTAAGCCCAAGCAATATTTTTCTATACACAGTAAATAGCATATAAAATTTCAATATTATTTAGATATTTCTGTGTGGGTAAATGGCAGGCAGCGTGGACTGAGTTTAATACTGTCCACATCACAGGTCTGGCATCATTTTTTCAGTTTGAGTGGCTGTACTAACTTTTATTTTGCTGTGTGAATGTTCTGCACTACTTCAGCAATTAATCATGTGTCTGTCTCCTTGACCAGGTTTTCTGTTCTTTCATAATGGCCTGGCATCTCCCATCTCATTTTGTTTACAGTTCAGTACAGAGCAGGCTTGTCTTTTTGTTAAGTGGCCTGGCAAATTATTTTCCATGCAAAGTCAGTGCTCAAAGTTGAATAAAATAACTGATGGTGCTCCCTGTGGTGTCAGCTACTTAATCCTACTCCTAATGGAGAATGAGCATTCTGAGTGACACACGTAAAATAACAGCTTGTACTCCTGAGCCCAGAAAGGGAAGTACATACTGGCCCACATAACACACTGTACAAAATGATGTAAAATATTATCAGTAGTGAATTTTTTTCACATTGCCAGTTTTCACACTACCTGTCTTTCCTTGGTAATCCTCAATAGGGAACAGTAAATACTATATATATTTGATACTTTCATCAGCAGCTTCCCAAAATTTAAAATTAGACTTGTGAAGTTTGTTTCACTTCTTCTCTTTATAAAAGGGCATCAACATTTCATAATGACCAATTGCTTATGAAAGTTAATTTCAACCCTTACTGATAATGCATGATGCAGTTCTTCACAAAGTATGCCAAGTGTGTGCTGTAGCAACAAAGCTGTCAGTATATGAAGTGCATGGCCACCATAAGTTTTACATGGGGAAAGAAAAACACAGAAGATGGCACATTTTGGATAGAGCGATCCACGAGTGAAAGCAGCTCACTTCCGGTGTTTTTATAGACACGGCAGACCTGATAATGCATGCAAATACAAGAATAAACGGTCAGTTTTTTTGCATGTTTATGCATGTACCATCAAATGTGTCCAATTCAATATGTGTGATTGTATATTTATGTAATTTAATACATGTGCAGGCATTTCAGTATAGTTATACTGAAATCATAGTTTTTTCTTCTAAATGGTGCCTAATTTATGGTCAAATACCAGATTGCTTTGGTCCTTCTGTTTTCACATAAAGCTCAACATTAATTCTCCATTTGCATTCAATGTTTAGTCTACCGTGTCTATGAAAACTTGGTGAGTGAGCTGCCATCCACTGCTACAATTATCAACCATGGCTTGATAACCTCATCCACTGTGTGCCACTTCACATGTTTTCATTAATTATTTTATACTTGTCTGCTGAAGACAGGCAGCAGTTCACATCTGGAAAACAGTGTTGTGTAATGTTGGTTTGTCAGATATTTGAATGTAGTACAGTTGAGAGCTGGAGGAGATAAGTGCAACATTTCACACCTGAGTACCAACATTCAATGGTGTTACTGGTGCTAGTAATATTGGGGTCTTTCATTGGGAAAGTCAAGGAAGGACACATGTCACAAATGTAGGAAGGACGGTCCTTGGGTGTATGGGAACTGTTAACATTTGAATTTGATGATTGTATATAGCGCAGAACTGACCTCTCTGTACTATTCTTTCCTCTGCACGCCCTGAAGTACAAAAGAAGCACCACCATGCACCACAATGTGGAGACTGGGCAAGATCGGGGGGAAAAAAAAATGCAGTCACTGATTACAACCGCAAAAAGGCATGTGTTTGAATATGAATAATATTGCATCAGTGCCTCAATGTTTTCCAAAATGATGTCAGTGCGGCTTTGACATCATGGACAATAAGGTGCATACTAATTCAGCGTGAACAGGTACACTCAATAAAACTGAATAAAAAAAATTAAAGTGACAATGAGATACCAGGAAGGCATGATACACCAGCGTTTGTGTGTTAGCTTTTATCCCTCCAGATCAAAGAATTTCCAGTTCCATTTTCTCAAAATCACCACTCACATCTACAGTTATTCCTAGTTTCAAATAAAAACTAACAGTGTCAGATCTTTTAGTATGTATCGTGATTGTGACTGAGAGAATAAAAGTGAAAAAAAAGCTAACTTTTACAAGTACTATAAATTTACACCGGCTGTTAGAGACACAAATCAAATGTATGTTTTTATTGTATAATAGTAACAATAAGAGCAGCTCACTTCTCAAAACGGTAAATTTGCGAGGCAGTCAGGATCGAAGCGGGGGACTCTTGATTACAAGTCAGCAGTTCTTACCGATGCACCACGGAAGCTGTTGTATTATCCTTTTACCTTTTGTGAAAGTGTTTATTTAATCTTTGGACTTCAGGCTTCACACATTATACAGTTTATGTCTAGGTTTTGTCATTTATTACTAAAACATGAAACATGCTTCTGTTTTAATGATGTGTTTACATAGATTGTTGTAACAATATATTTTTTACTCTCTAAAACCCCAGAACTTCACTCCAAGATAATCAAGGCTTCAGCTGGGAGAGCACATTTACAAGACAAAAGACGCTGATGGAGAGGTGGGAAGGGATTTAAGTTGGGCCGGGTTTACGACTTTTTTCATAGGCTTTGGTTATTCTAGTGTTAAGAGGAGACAGCGACTCCAAGATGGTGCCAGTGTTGTCTTGACATCTGTTTGTGTTGCCTGTCCTTCTGTGTTTATATGTATTTTCTGTTTGTGATTACGGTCAGAACACTTTGTTGCTTATAACTTATAACCATGAAAATCTTCTACATTTAAGGATTCAATCCACAGAAACTATACCTCAAAACCTTGGACAATATAACTTGTTTCTGAGCTTACTCCTGCTACCTCTGGAAGTGTACCATATACTACACTGCCTCATTTATAAGAAGAAGCAACCTAAAAAGTGGGGAAAACTGAGTGGATTTTAATGGGTTCCCACATAGCTTCTTATCATCTTCAGGGTGCGATTTACTCGCTTGATGAGTTTAGACCTGGGTACTTCTTAGCTAGAGGCTCCAAGGGGTTGCTCCTTCTTACCCCTCATAACAGCTCAATCTGTCTCTAATAAAGACTTGATCTTTATTAGAGATTGTACTGAACTCACCGTAGCCTTAAGTACCACTGCAAGGCAAGGGTTACATGCAACAAGAATATTACTGTTCTCCACCCGCCATCAGTAGCAGACTGGTGCCTGAAGAGATACATTCCAAAAAGCCATTAACTCGGCTAATGTCAATGGATGTAGCTCTAGAAACATGTCTCCCTGCTCAATAAACTGAAGAACTTCCACCAATTTACAGGAGGCTTCCAGTTTTGAAAACCCCAGCTGTACGGCAGCCACCTTGTGTCCTGAATCTCCTCCTCCCACTGCTGATCGCTTCTCTGTAAATAGTTTACCAGTTTCTGCTCCAGACTTCTCGGACAATCCCACACTTACTCACGTACTTCAGTTACCACCGCATTCACATATCCGTGTAGAGCTTCTTCCTGTGATCCCATACCCTCCTATATTTCTGCCCATCATGGTGGCACATTTATTGGGGCATCTGTAAGTTCCTTTTCTTTGCTTTTACTCTTTGGAGTTTAAATATAAGTATCCAACAGGCTCACTGCCTTTTCCACCTCTTTGTGAGCTCCGGCCATAACCTGACGACCAGGTAATTCGCCTAGCTCTAGTGTTGCACTTAAGTCAGCAAAATGCTGTTCAAGGCTCTCAGTCAACATTTCTGTCTGTACTTGTGTGTGGTAAATGAAATAGAGTGGATATAAACCGGTCAATTCATTCCCTTACGGGCTGTCAATAATCTGTACCGCTCCTCGGGAAACTTTCCTTGCCCCTAGACGGCATGATTATAAAATGTGCTGCCGATTCCTAGAATGGCAACTAAAGAGAAAAAAACTAAAAGATCAGGAGTGCGAGTAACCAACACTACTTCCTACCATCCCCACAAATACAGAGCACACCAATTGATACAAGGTGATAACTAAAATAAAATTATTATTGTAAATTTAGTTTCTTATGCAAAACCAGAGCTGCAATGCACCCCCACACTGACAGATCACAAAATAAGACACTCCACTGAAAAAACAAAAGTATACAATCAACAATTATAGTAATTGAATGGAAAAGTTAATTGAAATTCCATCCATAGGATCACAGTTCTTTTTTAATGGTTGATATTTTAAGGGTTACACTGAGCTATATCATGATATATGGAACTTTCTTATACAGGGTTGTCGGCCCCTCACCCAAGTAAAACATGAAGCTGAAAAAATCCTTTAGGTCTGTTCGTCATCCATGCATGAACTTGGGTTCTCCTGTAGAGGTCATACTGTAGTTTCCCCAGCAAATTTTGCAACATTCCTCTGGTCCTGTTCCTTGACTTTTTTCTTTTTTCCTGCTTGGTGACGGCACTGTCACCCTTTTTATATGGTCAGCTCCTCCCCTGTTAGAGTCTGTTGGCCCTCTGAGTCAGGTGCTTCTTGCCAGATAATACCTTGATTCCTAATAAATCTGTGTTGTTTTGTGTCCTTCTGCAATAATGGAGAATGGACAACCCAGCAATGACCATGCCCACACTTGACAATTGTTACAACTGTTTTGTGATAGGATACTTCAGATTGAAATCAGAATGTGACCATGCATTCTCAGTTATGGAACTCATTGCTGTTGAACATTAGATTGGTTTAATCTGTTGAGGTTTTTAAAGCTAAACTAAAAACCCACCTCTTTTCTTTCATCTAGTCTTTAATGTTATTGCTTGTGCCTCTGGTGGTGAGTTTTTATTTTGTTAAATATTATTACTTTATATTGCTTATTTATTCTTATGTTTGCTATTCCTACTCTGTTTTGTTTTATTCTGTACAGTACTTTGGTCAACTTCTGTTGCTTTAAATGTGCTATATAAATAAAATTTTAATTTGCTACTTTAGCTCTGAAATTGTATTACTTCTGTTATTCTTTGTTATAAAGACATATGCTATTAGAGGGAAAGGCATTTCTGGAGTGAAGTGTGTCTTTAAAATAATTATCCTCTCTTATTTGCTTAGGTTAGGTGCTGCATATAATGAGTGTCTGTCATCAGATGAGACGATTTCCAGTGTCTTCATGATTGCTCTCCGGTAAATGATTAACGAGTCCTCCACAGCAGATCCAGTGATTTTGGTTGCATGTTCACTAACCTGTTGGAGCCTTTTTTTTTTTTTAATTTTGGTTTCTAAAACTACTACACGAGGTGAGAGCTGAAAGTGATGATAGACAGGGTGACACTGTGATAAAAGAACAGCATCAGCTCCTTGTCCACTTTGAATAGTCTGAGTTTATGGAGGAGAAACAAGTGCTGATTGCATTTAGAACTGATATTTTTTACAATATTTAAATTCAAATCATTTTCAATGTGAGTACCTACAATTTATAATCAGTCATCTCCTAAACTCAAGTAATATTTCTTTACTTTTCTTACCATACAGATAAATTTAGTTATTGCACCAATTCTCTAAGTAGCCCACTTTGATTGAGGTAATGGCTGTCATCCGCTCCAGATATGTGTTCTGTCACCGTAGCGTCAGAGGCATGGTTGAAAACTGAACTAAAATCTCATAAAAAATGTTATGTCTCAGGTCACTAGTGTAGAGGGTAAAAGAGAGAGATGGGGAAAGAACACAGCCTTGAAAAAGTGTGCTGTAATTAGACTATCTGTGGACAGCTTAAAAGAAAGTCAAAGTCTTACATCTATAATGGAAGTATATGCATTTGCATTCATAGTGTTCACTTTTTCAATAAATAAATGAGGCTAAATTGTATTAACTGTTAAATAAAAACTGCAGACATTTTGTTTGACATAGGAGTAGCAACCAGGCTTATTATTATGTAAGATGACAAGTGATGTTTCCCTTGCACTTCTGTTTTCCCACTGATCAAATTGATGGCTATCAATAAAGAACATATTCTGTGTTATTGAAATATTTTTCAAAAAATCTTCCAGGCATTTGTGGTAGTCCATGCCCATTCAAACTACTTCGGTTGGAAATTGTGGGAACCAGGATAGGGATTGGCTGTTTTCACAACTCCGGCACAATAACCACAGCAGTTAAAAAGCAACTGAAGAGCTAGTGAGCTGTCTGAAACAGAATGTCAGTAGGTGCCCTGATATGTTTTTTTTGGAATGTATGCTGTAATATATTCTTGCTTTTTATGCTGCTTGAGAATGGAGACATGTTGAGTGTTGGTTGGACATGCAAGTAACAATCTTACTATACTTTGTACACTTGATACTACTACTACTATCAGTATTACTGTTTATAATAAAACCTTGTGAAAGAAATATTGAAAAGTACCAATATGCACAATATATAGCAAATCATAACCAAAACATACCACCAGTAACTTTCTGCAGTTGCAATGCATTTAAATGATCATTTTGATAAATGTATTTAAAATTCCTTCCATTAAAATCTGCTGTACTGTAGAGGTGAAAAGCCACTCTCAGTGGAAAAACTGTAGCAGCATCTACTATGAAAACCCCACCAGAATTTTAAAAATAGTTTTGAACACAATTTAATTCAGTCTTTGATTATTTAAAGTCCAAAAATGTATTATGATAAATTACAAAACAATATACATTTCAAAATCTGCAGCTTTCTTGTGTCAGCAGTGTGCTTTATGAACATGACTTTGAAGGCAGTCTTGCCTTTTTTAGAATATTTAAAAGCCATGCTCTGACAGTGGTATTTGGGGGTTCAGGGACACAATGCAACTCCTTCAACACCCTCAAAGCAAATATCGCATTTGTAGTGCTCTTTCCCTGCATGAAATCATACTGCTGCTCACTAATCATCACCTCCCTAATTAATCTAACTTCCACTACTCTTTCCCATAACTTCATGCTGTGGCTGATTAATTTTATCCCTCTGTAGTTACTAAATCTCTGCACATTACCCTTATTCTTAAAAGTCGGCACCCGTAACTTTTCCACTCCTCAGGCATTCTCTCACTTCCCAAGATTTCATTAAACTCCACTGCCATCTCCCCTAAACACCTCCAAGCTTCCACAGGTATGTCTGGACCAACAGCCTTTCTATTTTTCATCCTCTTCACATCTGTCCTTACTTCCTCCTTGCTAATCTGTTGTACTTCCTGATTCACTATCTCCACATCATCCAACCTTCTCTCTCTCTCTCATTCTTTTCATTCATCAACCTCTCAAAGTACTCTTTCCTTCTGCTCAACACACTCTCCTCGCTTGTGAGCATATTTCCATCATTCTCCTTTATCACCTTAACCTGCTGCTCATCTTACCCAGCTCGGTCCCTTTGCCTAGCCAATCCTTACAGGTCCTTTTCTCCTTCCTTAGTGTCCAACCTCTCATACAACTCATCATACACCTTACCTTTAGCCTTCGCTACCTCAATCTTCACCTTACACCTTATCACCTTGAACTCCAGTCTACTTTCTGCACCCATTTGATTTTCCCACTTCTTCTTCGCCAATCTCTTCCTCTGTATACTCTTCTGTAATTCCCTATTCCACCACTAGGTTTCTTTGGCCTCCTTCCTTTGTCCAGATGTCACACCAAGCATTACCACTTCTGCTGTAGTTGTCCAGCGATCTGGTAACTCTGCACTGCCACCAGTGCCTGTCATACCTCCTCCCTGAACTCTGCCATACAGCCTTCCTTTTTCAGATTCCACCATTTGATCTTTGGCTCTGCCCTCACTCTGCTCCTCTTCTTGATCTCCAGTGTCATCCTACAGACCAACATCTTATGCTGCCTAACTATGTTTTTTCCTGCCACCACTTTGCAGTCTTCAGTCTTCTTCAAACTGACCCTCCTGCATAGGAAATAATCTACATGTGCGCATCTTCCTCTACTCTTGTACATCACCCAGTGTTTCTCTTCTTAAAATACATATTCACCACAGCCATGTCCGTCCTTTTCACAAAATCCACTACCATCTGACATTCTTCATTCCTCTCCTTGACACCACACCTACCCATCCCCTCCTCATCACCTCTGTTCCCTTCACCGACATGTCCACTGAAATCCACTTCAATTATCCCTCTCGGTCCCTTGGGTACACTGCCCACCACTTCATCCAACTCAATCCAGACATGTTCTTTCTCATCCTTCACACAGCCAACTTGCAGGGCATATGCACTAATAAATTTAATCATCACACCTTCAATTTCCAGCTTCATAATTATCATTCTGTCCGACACTCTTTTCACCTTCAAAACACTCTTCTCATACTGTTCCTTCAGGATAACCCCTACCCCATTTCTCCTCCCACCTACACCACTGTAGAACAATGTGAACCTGCCTTTGATCCACCTGGCCTTACTTCCCTTCCATCTGGTCTCTTGCATGCACAATATATTATCCTTCCTTCTCGCCATCATATTAGCTAACATTCTCCCTTTACCAGTCATACTGCCAACAATCAAAGTTCCTACCCTCACTTCCTCTCTCCTGAACTTCCTCCTCTTCTCCTGCCTTTGGACGCACCTTCCCCCTCTTCTTCTCTTTCTGCTAACAGTAGCCCAATTTCCCCCATCACCCTGTTGGCTAAGAGTACTGACAGTGGCTGTTATTAACCCAGGCCTCAATTGATCCGTTATAGAACTCTGTATTGTTGTCCAGGGATGGCACAAACTTCTTATCATTAAGTAGGAACTTCTTATGCTAAATGCTACAGTTAAAGTGTCATATTCTCTCATCATCTCCTTGGTAAATGTAATGGAAAAGATAGGTACAGAATGTCTTAGTTGTAAAGCAGTAGAG
The DNA here is from genome assembly GCF_900747795.2 of Erpetoichthys calabaricus. Lineage (NCBI taxonomy): Eukaryota > Metazoa > Chordata > Cladistia > Polypteriformes > Polypteridae > Erpetoichthys > Erpetoichthys calabaricus. The sequence goes on from NC_041394.2 coordinate 87,231,475, forward strand.
TGTTGTACCGTGTTAGCCATAGATTGATACAGGAGAAAGTAGGGTGAAATGACACCTTTTATTGGCTAACTAAATAGATTACAAATGCCAGCTTTCGAGGCAGCTAAGGCCTTTAATCAGGCAAGGTGTAACAAAGAAACTGAAAAATACTCTAGCTTACATTGGGGCAGCAAAGTGATTTTTTTCTTTGATCTTAACAACCTTTTTGTTCAAATGTTAGCAAAATGAATAAACCTTAGACGAATTAGCTGGGCGGCGTGGTGGCGCAGTGGGTAGCGCTGCTGCCTCGCAGTTAGGAGACCCGGGTTCACTTCCCGGGTCCTCCCTGCATGGAGTTTGCATGTTCTCCCCGTGTCAGCGTGGGTTTACTCCGGGTACTCCGGTTTCCTCCCACAGTTCAAAGACATGCAGGTTAGGTGGATTGGCGATTCTAAATTGTCCCTAGTGTGTGCTTGGTGTGTGGGTGTG